>NC_056725.1:1014273911-1014346411 GCF_019279795.1 Protopterus annectens
AATCTTTTACTGTGTTCTATCTTGAAAAGGTGGGGGGGGGTATGCAGACAGGGTGCTAGTTCAAAAACACAGTGGTGTATTTAAACCTATTGCATATTACAGTTTATTGTTAGACCCGCTGGCTAGGGGATTACTGGGCTGCCTGCAGGCAGTAGCACCAGATGCACTGATGGTAGAACAATCCATAGCATTGGTCCTAGAACATAAACTTACAGCTGAAGTTCCCCATGCGGTATCTGCACTGTTGCTAACATCTAAGATGCAGCATCTCTCAGCCACTGGGTTTACAAAATATGAGCTGCTTATTTCAAACCCTTGACTTACCATTAAGTGATGTTAGGTATTGAGGCCAGCATTCCTCCTGCCCATGACATGAGATGGTGAACCACATGATTGTATAATTGTGACTAACCATGTGCTTTCTCCTAGATTTGATTTAAAAGATACTCAAATGAACGATGCAGATATGGAACTGTTTCTGGACAGATCATGTGAAAGAGACAGCAATGGAAATCTTACAGCAGGCATAGTTATATGTACTGTGAATGTAATAGTGTGTCAGGAAAGACTGCAAGGGGTTACTTCTGCACAAGATGCTGAACTGGTTGCATTAACAAAAGCTTGTAAAGTAGCTAAAGATAAATTTGTTAACATTTATACTGACAGCCTTTATGGGGTTTGTAGCAGTCCATGAGTTTTGGGAATTGTGAAGACAGGATTTTTAACATCAGCAGGTACTGAGATAAACAATGGAAAGTTTGTAAAGGACTTAGTCACTTTGTTGTTACCAAAGGTTTCAGCAACAGTTAAAGTGCAAGCTCACATAGAAGCAGACACTGTTACTGTAAAAGGTAATCGGCTAGCAGATTATGCTGCCAAACAAGTTGCTGGTTTGAATGTTACTAAAACTTTGTAATTATCATACAGGAAACATCTACAAAAGCTGACTATCCTTGTAATTTTAATGATTTGATTAGTTTAAAGAATGAAGCTTCAGAGTCTGAGAAAAAGAGTTGAATCAGTGTGGGTTGTAAAATGAAGAGAATTTGTTATGGACACATCCTGATGGCAGGGTAGTAGTATCTTTAAATGTACTACCTTGGTTTGTAAGGGCATATCACTTACCGAATCATACTGGTAAGCATCGACTTCTTAATCTTATTTAGGTAGATTGGTTTGACCCTCTTTCTCAGTCTCTAGTTAGCCATTATATAAGTAATTGTGAGATATGTTTGTCACATAATATTGCACCACCTGTGAAAACTAAGTTCTCTACCTTACCCCACCCCACCCTTGAGGACCTTTTGTAAATATCCAATTAGACTTTGTCCAGATGAGGAAATGTGCTACATTTTCCTACATTCTGGTCATTGTGTGTTTTTTCTGCATAGGTGAGAGCTTACCCATGTGCTAAGTGTGATGCTGAAGCAGTAGTAAAGAAATTGTTACAAAAATGGGTCCCCATTTTACTCCTGAAATCATTAAGACATTGTGTTCAGTGTTTACAATTTCTTTACAGTTACATTATCCCCACCATCCACAGTCATCTGGTCTTGTTAAAAGGTCCAGCCACACTCTTAAAATCAGAATTAGCAAATCTGTAGTGAGAAAAGACTGAAATGGCCCCAGATTCTTTGCCTCTGGCTTTAATGAGTATGAGGAGAACTGTAAATGCTGCTCGTAAAGTAAGCCTTCGCGAAATTCTTATGGGCTGGCTGTCCCATGAGAATACTGCCTTCCCCCCAGACAGAAACTCTAAACTGGTATTTACAAATGAAACTTTGCTGAACTATTGCGCAAAACATGTCTCTATTTTGCAGATACTGAACTATTGTGCAAAACATGTCTCTATTTTGCAGACTTTTTACAGAAGAGTCAAGGAGGCTCACTTGTCACCAGCCACTGTCCCTTGTCATGATCTCCAATCAGGTAATTGGGTCTACTTAAAGGTATTCCAATGCAGGTCTTCTTTGGAACCATTGTGGAAGAGACCTCATCTCATTTTCCTAACTACTCATACTGCAGTAAAGTGAGCCATAATACCGAATTGGGTTCAAGCTTAGCATTCATGAAAACCTGCTTGACGTCTCCTGAGTCAACAGAAAATGGTGCCACATCTCCTTGTGGTGACATCATTGAGTCTCCTCCTTCTGCTGCCTCTGATCAACATGAGAGAAAATCTGATTCTTTGAATGCTGCACCAGTATGCTAATGGCTTAAATGTTTCCAGCTGCAGGGTGTGTGGATTTGCTCCCCATGATGTCAAAGGGGGCATTCCAATGTTACCTATCCCTGTGCATAAGACATATTTAGAAAATTGAATTGCTGTGGAAAATCAACCCTGGCATAACATAATGGACTAAACTAAGGCAAATACTTGTTATGCCAGAAACGGAACCATGCAAGTAAGTTACAGCAACTGCAAAGACACTTGTATTGAAACCTTATTGATGGGACTTGGATTGAAGATGTATGACTGTGGGAAAGGCAGAGGAATATTGGACAGTTATTAATGCATCTGTGGAGGCCATGCTTACCCCTGGTTACCCATAAACTGGTCTGGTTGCTGTTAAATGGGGCAGATGACCCCAGCTATTTTTTATTCTTTCTCTATATCTGCTGAAAGGTTGAAAAATAAAAGGGCCATACATCCTGATGAACCATCAATAGCTTTCTTTTCTCTGCAGTATGGCCTATTGTAAAGTATGCCTGAAGTGAATCAGCTGTCATTTATATTAGGTGAAATGGCTAATAAGGCTTTGGAGCACATACCATCTGATCAGAAAATGGGGCAGAAAGTTTGTTTCAGACTTTCATAATGATCAAGAAAAGGTGACTGACTTTATGGAAAACTTGGCCATTAATATGACTAAATCTGAATCTAGTTGGACCTTTAGTGGGTGGTTGGGTAATATATTTGGAAATGGTACAAGCATAATGCAAAGTATAATTACTTTTATTATAATTGTGCTCTTCATAGCCCTTGTATATTCTGTTATTAATAATTGGTTAGTGAACTGCTTTATTAAAAAAAAGTGCACATGCAATGGTTGCCATACCTGAACAAAAACATCTCAGGACTTATTTGTTTGCCAATGGCATGATTCAGAATAATCTGAGATTGTGATGCTTTATAGCATCACAGGGAGGACATGTAATGGGTTTATTATTTTTATGTCTATTAATGCTCATTGTAATATACTATTAGCTTAAAAGTACTGCAACAGTTTCATATGTTTTACTATCTAGCTGAAAAGAACAGTTTGACTTTGTTAGAGTTCATTAGAGCTTAGCAAACATATGGCAACTGTTTCTTGTAATCATTTAACCTTAAAAGGAAGCTGGGTACTTTGTACTTGTAGAGAATGTCCCTGAAATAAGTCTGCTGAAAGAAAACACATAACCCATGTCAAGACTGAAGCCTGAGAAGGTTTTAAGCTATCTACCTATATACATACCTTTCTATCTGTTTACCCCCTTCACCCTTGGAAACGTGTGTTTTAATCACAAGTTGGGAAAGCTTTGAACTTTGTATGAACTAATCTTTTTTTATTATTTTAAGATATAAAAGGGGCTACTTTGTGCATACAGCTGAATCTCTCTGTCTTGATATATTCTAGTATCATGAAGCTTTGTAATAAATAATGTGTCTGTATTCAGAATCTCTTACAGCCTGTGTTGTGAATTAAGTAGCTGCATGATATTATATGCTAACAAGTGTTCCTTTTCAAAATATTCTTTGACTTTGATGTTGTAATACACGTTTTTAAGAAGTTAGACACATCTTCAGTTGTATGAAGAGTATACAGGCGCCACTATGAACTATACCTAGTGATATAGGATGCACTGCCACAGTGAACAGTATACAGGCACCACTATGAACTATAGCTAGTGATACAGGGTGCACTGCCACAGTAAACATTATACAGGTGCCACTATGAACTATAGCTAGTGATACTGGATGCACTGCCACAGTGAAGAGTATACAGGTGCCACTATGAACTATAGGTAGTGATACAAGATGCACTGCCACAGTGAACAGTATACAATGATTTCATAATTTCTGATTTCCTATTTCGATATCTAAAACCCAAATAAAATACACAGCCTTTGCAGATCTCAATATCTACTTTCAATATTCCAATTCTGACTTAAATAAAATCCTATCATCCATAGAAAAGTTTTCCCTAGTATCTAACTATGAAATTAATCCTAAGAAGTCAATTATATACCCAACTGACCCCCAGGGACATAAAGAATTTTATTTTCCGGAGACAAAAGTGCAATATACACTGAAATATTTAGGTATAATCTTTAACCATACACAATCAGATATGTTCAATAACAATATAGTTAAAACCAGGTCCAATATAATAAGTAACATTTACAAATGAGAAAAGCTTAAACTATCTACCTTATCAAAAGCTTCAATAGTCAAAATGAATATACTGCCTAAGATTTTATACCATTTGAATGTCACCTTCATGAAAATTCCAGCTACCTTCTTCAACAAGATGAACATTCGACTAGCAAAATTCATATGGTACCCAAAAAGTACAAGAATTAGCTATAATAAACTAATACTATCAAAAGAAAAAGGAGGTCTCAGCCTTCCTGATTTTCAACTGTACTATGAAATTATTAATGCTAGTCACATCATGCAAATAGCAAACCATGACCCAATAAGCAACAAATGGTATCCACTAAGGACTAAATTATTTCACCAAAATATTACAACATCTAAAGTTAACCCAAAAGCGATTCCCTTCTTAAATCAAGATATCCTTAAGACAACAAAAATTCACCTAATCTTAATAACTGTGAAATTTTCAAGAAATTGCTGGTATCAATAAATCTTAAAGACATGATTACTCTACTATAACCAATACATAACAACCCAGAAATAAAAATAGCAAACTCCATGGTAAACCTAGATAAATACCCATTAATAAAAAAATTATATAATATGGGACTTCTACCAAATACTAAACCTCTCAATGGAATATATAATAAACCTACATTGAGCAAACAATAATTATAAAGTGATAATTAAACAAATCCTATACTTAACAAAGCAGTCATAAAAGTCAAGTGTGGGCACCTGATGGCACTTCAACTCGTAACACAAGCAGAAATCCAAAAAGCATTCCAATCACCAAAATAAAAGTGGTAGTATTTTATTGTAGTAAGCGCTTTCACCCGTAGGCTTCATCAGACTTTACAATCAAACAAGTAATGTACAGATTTAAAAATACTAAGAACTCTAGGTATTGGTCAATTACTAACCAATAAGCAAACAATTACAAAGTCCTCGTGCAGCACTTAATGCAGAAAATCAACACTAAAAATACGTGTCCCCAAGTGATCGTCAAAATAAACATAGACTCTCACCCTTTACATTATGCATCCACGAAAGTACAAAACACACAAAAGCTTATGTATAGGAACAAGAATCTAATCATTATATGCCTTCTCTGATTAATACAGACATTATAAAGCCGCTTCTAAAAATCAGATACGGCAAGTATAAAACATTCCAATAGACGGCATAGCAAATCTACCTAATCAATTGCAGTTAGCTCATCTATAGAACACATACATCTATAATAAAACGTGGTAAACACAAACATCAGTGTCATATAGGGGTGAAATATAATTCAAGCGCTACATAAAAAGCATTTTAAAACATCTATCTATCTAATAAAAACTTTCTAAAAACTTTTAAGACGTATCAAACAGAAACAAAACATCTCATAATATCGCTATAGCGGCGTACCTAACTGAATCTGCAATAGAACAGAAGTAGCACCTTAATCAAAACAACTCCAATTTCAGGAACCCTAGTTCGCCTCTATAGGCTTTACCCTCGAAAGGTCCCTTGCTAGTCAAACACCTAACGTCGCACAATTTAGACTATGCTACGTAACCTTGGTTACATGAGCCTCTAAACGCTCATGTAAACGAATGTTAGGGCAAGGGAAGGCTCTGTTAGACTTAGTAATATCCGATCCACCAATAACAAAAATCGTACACCTATCAGTGTTACAGTATAAAAAACAACACTTACTAAGGTGTAAAACTAAATGTCCTATAGTCTGTGTAGAGACATAGCAAAACATATCCTTCTATTAATAACAACATCAAGTGGTATGCTCTCTACCATTATCGCCAACTAGTGTGACTCCAGAAAAACACACTGGTTAGGGTGTCGTAAATAAACAATATATATTAGGATGGTAAAAAACATATATTAAAGATAATGTGAGAGTATAGAAAGTTCACACTAATTATAAATGAAAACAGGTGTACAAAAAGGGTGTACAAAAAATTATTAAAAAAATACTCTCAGTTAAAAAACAGCATTAATCAAGACTATGCAAAAATCCAGGCAAGACGAAACACATGACAGTAAGATTATTATGGGGTCCAAGCAGAACAAATTAGACAACTACAAATGGTATAAATCAGACGTCTTCAAAAATACTATATAGTATATTAACAATGAACAACACAACAGACACCAAGGTTAAATATGGTCGAGCTCATGACAACTTAATGTTTGGGTCTATACACTCTCCTCTTTTTTAGTATTGGTTTAATCTGCACTTTATCATTAAGTCCAGGAGCTTTATCGGCTCTGCACCTAATAATCCACTTCAATTCATTTTCTAAAGTGAAGTTCACCATATCACCTCCTCTTATGTTCTTAGATAAAACTTGAAGGACACAGAAGACAAACTTATGTGTATTGCCAAGCGCCATGACATGCTTGGCTAAGGCATTATTAACAGAGCCAATACGGATATGGTACATATGCTCCCTAATCCGCTCTCTCAGGGATCTGTTGGTTTTCCCTATATAGAAAGAGGGGCACATAGTACATCTCACTAAATAAATCACATTATTACTCCCACAATCCGTTGCAGTACATAGACTAAATTCATAACTAGTAGTAGGATGTATAAAACTCATCCTTGTGTCTATGTGCATACATTGTTTGCAGTACATAGACTAAATTCATAACTAGTGGTAGGATGTATAAAACTCATCCTTGTGTCTATGTGCATACATATGTGTATGCACATAGGCACAAGGATGAGTTTTATACATCCTACCACTAGTTATGAATTTAGTCTATGTACTGCAACGGATTGTGGAAGTAATAATGTGATTTATTTAGCGAGATGTACTATGTGCCCCTCTTTCTATATAGGGAAAACCAACAGATCCCTGAGAGAGCGGATTAGGGAGCATATGTACCATATCCATATTGGCTCTGTTAATAATGCCTTAGCCAAGCATGTCATGGCGCTTGGCAATACACATAAGTTTGTCTTCTGTGTCCTTCAAGTTTTATCTAAGAACATAAGAGGAGGTGATATGGTGAACTTCACTTTAGAAAATTAATTGAAGTGGATTATTAGGTGCAGAGCTGATAAAGCTCCTGGACTTAATGATAAAGTGCAGATTAAACCAATACTAAAAAAGAGGAGAGTGTATAGACCCAAACATTAAGTTGTCATGAGCTCGACCATATTTAACCTTGGTGTCTATTGTGTTGTTCATTGTTAATATACTATATAGTATTTTTGAAGACGTCTGATATATACCATTTGTAGTTGTCTAATTTGTTCTGCTTGGACCCCATAATAATCTTACTGTCATGTGTTTCGTCTTGCCTGGATTTTTGCATAGTCTTGATTAATGCTGTTTTTTAGCTGAGAGTAATTTTTTAATAATTTTTTTGTACACCCTTTTTGTACACCGGTTTTCATATATAATTAGTGTGAACTTTCTATACTCTCACATTATCTTTAATATATGTTTTTTACCATCCTAATGTATATTGTGTATTTACGACCCCCTAACCAGTGTGTTTTTCTGGAGTCACACTAGTTGGCGATAATGGTAGAGAGCATACCACTTGATGTTGTTATTAATAGAAGGATATGTTTTGCTATGTCTCTACACAGACTATAGGACGTTTAGTTTTACACCTTAGTAAGTGTTGTTTTTTTATACTGTAACACTGATAGGTGTACGATTTTTGTTATTGGTGGATCGGATATTACTAAGTCTAACAGAGCCTTCCCTTGCCCTAACATTCGTTTACATGAGCGTTTAGAGGCTCATGTAACCAAGGTTACGTAGCATAGTCTAAATTGTGCGACGTTAGGTGTTTGACTAGCAAGGGACCTTTCGAGGGTAAAGCCTATAGAGGCGAACTAGGGTTCCTGAAATTGGAGTTGTTTTGATTAAGGTGCTGCTTCTGTCCTATTGCAGATCCAGTTAGGTACGCCGCTATAGCGATATTATGAGATGTTTTGTTTCTGTTTGATACGTCTTAAAAGTTTTTAGAAAGTTTTTATTAGATAGATAGATGTTTTAAAATGTTTTTTATGTAGCGCTTGAATTATATTTCACCCCTATATGACACTGATGTTTGTGTTTACCACGTTTTATTATAGATGTATGTGTTCTATAGATGAGCTAACTGCAATTGATTAGGTAGATTTGCTATGCCGTCTATTGGAATGTTTTATACTTGCCGTATCTGATTTTTAGAAGCGGCTTTATAATGTCTGTATTAATCAGAGAAGGCATATAATGATTAGATTCTTGTTCCTATACATAAGCTTTTGTGTGTTTTGTACTTTCGTGGATGCATAATGTAAAGGGTGAGAGTCTATGTTTATTTTGACGATCACTTGGGGACACGTATTTTTAGTGTTGATTTTCTGCATTAAGTGCTGCACGAGGACTTTGTAATTGTTTGCTTATTGGTTAGTAATTGACCAATACCTAGAGTTCTTAGTATTTTTAAATCTGTACATTACTTGTTTGATTGTAAAGTCTGATGAAGCCTACGGGTGAAAGCGCTTACTACAATAAAATACTACCACTTTTATTTTGGTGATTGGAATGCTTTTTGGATTTCTGCTTGTGTTACGAGTTGAAGTGCCATCAGGTGCCCACACTTGACTTTTATGACTGCTTTGTTTTTTACTACTTTATCTTGTGTGGGACCCGTGCTCTGTTTGCTGTGTGTGGCCTGGTTGGTTTGTGTTACTTGTTAAATCCTATACTTAGTTAATATAATAACCTACAATATCAATGTAATTCAGCAAGATGTCAAATTAGGACAATAAATTTAAAAATTGCTCTTAAATAAAAAGAAAATGCTCTCAAATACATATGAATTAATAGCAAAAATTAAATATCGAAATACAATATTTTTCTCAAAGTTTTGGGAAGGAAAAGGTAATACCATAACAGGTAATCAGAAGGAATAAACTATTAGAAATACTATAAAACTGATGCCATATAAAAAATTAATATACACCCAGATCATGATTTTAATAATGCATACTATACACCTGTACATCTAAACAAATTCAATCCATCTAAGTCACCTTACTGTCCCTTCTTTCCTAATAAAGCAGCAGATATCCTTCACATCTTCTGGAGCTGCAAAACAGTTTATAAACTCTAGTGCTCACTAAGATTACTTTTAGAAAAATCAGGCTATTCAAAATTCACTTTGTCATGGGAGACAGCAATACTGCATATATTCAAAAGCAAGAATAATAATTCATTTAATCACATAATAACACTATGCACCCTATTAAAATCTTACATAGCAAAGAACTGGATAGACAGATCAAGACTAACCTGGTCAGAATACAAAAGCGTGGCCAAAAAACATTTATTGGCTAAGAAGCTTTATACAAAAAGTCAGAAGAACCAAACATATTATCAGAATTACTGCAAAACATTAACTGATATATTATCATAAATTTCAAGACAAATGCTAATAAAACAAAGATAGTAAACACATCTCTTAGTTGGAACTAGTAACAGCATTATCTAAGGCGACAATTTTTTGTAAATATGTATATAAGGTTTAGTAGAGTAGATTAATATATTTGTGTAGGTTGGTGTTATACTTCTAAATTTCCTCTCATTTGTTACTATAATGTACATGTGAAATGTTAAAATAATATTACCATGATTAATATATAACATAATCATTTCCTTGTATTTGTCGAATTTATCAAATATTGTATTCTTAGCTATTTTGAATGTTATTTAGCAAAGTGTGTATTATCTATTGAATAACTTCCTCATGTTAAACATTCTGTAACATTCAACTGTACCACAGTTACATCTTGTTTTTCTATCTACTTGTATTTTATGTGAGAAAATATTCAATATAAAGTTATTTGAAAAAAAAAATTCTGAAATTCTGATTCCCTATACTTTACAAATCTTTATATACAACCTATAGTTCTATAACTATCGTTAACAATTTTGTAGATATTATTAGAAAAACCCAAGGCCAGGTCTCCCATATGCCCAGGTACTTAAATGAATCTACAGTTTCAATTGCTTTGTGCTGTATTATTTACTGTATTTTTTGCAAACATGCAATATCTATAACATATGTAATCAATTTAACCATTTTCAAGTCATCTGCATACAGACTATAAAACACCTCAGCTGAAAAAGCTAGATCTGAAAGATACAACCTAAAGAAGTATGGGCCTAGGACAGAGTGCTGTGGGACACCCTGACTTTAACCTAAAATTTCACCTGTCCAGTTATTGCATGATACTTTTCATGTTCTATTTG
Organism: Protopterus annectens; assembly: GCF_019279795.1. Taxonomy (NCBI): domain Eukaryota; kingdom Metazoa; phylum Chordata; order Ceratodontiformes; family Protopteridae; genus Protopterus; species Protopterus annectens. The sequence goes on from NC_056725.1 coordinate 1,014,284,544, forward strand.
TTAGCCGTGCAGCTATCCATCTTATCAAGATTACATCAATTCCCGTATGTTCTAATTTACTGATCAGTGTTTCATGTAAGATCCTATCATATGCTGAAGTTGTCTATATAAATTACATTGTAGCACAATTTTTCATTTATAGCTGTTATTATATTGTTATAGAACATCATGTTACAGGTGGTTATAGATCTACTTTCCAATTCTGACAAGAATTTTTCCAAAATAATCCTGTATTATTGTTCCACAACATGAAAGTAAAAAACTTATGGGTCTGTATTACTCTGGGTTTGACTTGTTTCCATTTTCCTTAAAGACAGGTTTAACAAAGGCAGGTCTCCAATCTTGCGAAATCCCCTCATACTTGTATGACCTAGTAAATAATAGATATAATGGTACTGTAACGTCTTGCTGAAGTGTTCTCAGGTCATTATTACTAATTCTGCTTCTTCCCTGTGCTTTGTTTTGATCTAGTTTCCATATTTTTTTTCATATGGGCAGATTCAATAAAGCCTAAGTGTATACTAAGTGTACATGGTATGTGTTCAAGAACATTTTATTACATTTTTTGTGCTTTCTAGTCACTAAGAATGATTATGCTTAGTGTAGATGTAGTCTGCACTTTGTGGTAACCTTTACGAATCCTTGTCAATATTTAAAGCTGCAAAAATATCAGTAGGAAAATTAAAATTAGGAGGAAGAAGGTGTGAGATATGTCTATGTTGTCTGTTCACTCAGAACGGTGAACACTTAGTGTACACAGTGTAGGCATTATGGGATGTCTAATTTAATTTCAGTATCTTAAGTTATGTGGATTACATGGACAATTTATCACCCACTTTATGGAGTCAAATTGCTTTGCAAAACATTTTTTTAAATATATCCTTAATCTCTTCTGTTTGAGAATAAATTTTAGAATCTACACACAGTTTATCAATTTGTATGTCCTAACACTTATCACATTTTATGCATCTATAAAATGGTTTCCTATTATGCTTAATATCTCTATATAAATTTTCTTCAAATGTTTCCTGATTTTATCTCACACTATGTTTAATATATCTGTCCAACTTGTTTAATTTAGTTTTCAAACTTATAGTTCAACCTTTTTTCCATTTTGTATATTTTTGTCTGTTATATTACCTTTATCAAGTATCTTATTCTTATGGTATTCATTTAAGTCCAAAAATTGGGTGGTTTATTACAAAAGTTACTGATTTCTTAAAGGAACTACAAAATCATGCTGCTGTCACTGGTGACCCTGACCATCACCCCTTTCTCATTTACTAAGCCAACTTTTTGTTTCTTGTGGTTGTCTCCTCTTTTTGGATGATCATCCTTTGCTTATTGAATTCTGTCCATTTATGCATCATTCATTTAATCTCTGGTTGTCCTATTACCTCTTCTCATTAAACATTCTTCTGTTTCTACATCTGACAATTCATTTTCATAGAGAATGGTCCAACTGTGATAATATTTTAAAGTAAAGATACCAAAATGTATCATTCCAACCACGTTCTCATACTTACTGTCAACTCATAGACAAAAAATAAGTACTTCTGTTCCACTTTTCAAATATACTGTCCCTAATGGAGCAATAAATAATACCTATATAAATTAATTTCTTATCAAAACTTCTATCACTAAAATAAAAGCATTCATTAAACCAAGAAATAATCTAGACAAATATGGAAATCTTTAGTATACAGTCTCTGCTGATTTGATCGCATAAAAAAAATTGCAATAGTCCCTAGTGTCTTTGTGCAATCTTAAGATATTTAGTTAGACCTGGAAACATATAAAGGTCATGTCATTGGTTACCCAAATGTCAGTCTTATTATTCTCATTTATTTTTTTAAAAGGGGGTTGTTGAAATCTTTCACTACAAGTTTTCATTATGCATGGCCCAAGCATTGCTATTTAATTTGGGAGAAGATCTAGTCTCAGTTATTAGATACTGAGCTTGCTATATCCTTCTCTACATTGGAAACAAGAAACAACCTTCACAATTCATAGTATTTCAACTGTTTCAAAGCTATTCACATTCTAGGAAATGTAAATCCTCATCTTCCCTTAGTCACTGCACTCTTACTTCTTAAAGTCTTTACAGGCAGAGCTATAAGAATGAAACCATTAGCATTTGTCTGCAGAATGCTAAATATGGAAACATGAACAGCACTCATGAGGAAGAATATATATATATATATATATATATATATATATATATATATATATATATATATATATATATACTAATTATATTTTTAATCACAGCATATTCCCTCAAACACATTTCCTGCTCTCATCCCTATGGTAATGTACAAGTGTGTATGTGTGTGTGTGTGTGTGTGTGTGTGTGTGTGTGTGTGTGTGTGTGTGTGTGTGTGTGTGTGTGTGTGTGTGTGTGTGTGTGTGTGTGTGTGTGTGTGTGTGCGCGTGTGTGTGTGTGTTATACACACAAACATATGTGTAAGTAGGACTGCTGGTTGGAAAGATTGTTCATCAATTTCTTGTATCATTTCTGAAATAAAGGATATCCTAGGAAACCAGACATATTACTTTTGCTGTGAGGATGTTATACTTGGAGCAATTGAATTACCTGGCAGCTCTCAAATGTATGACTGCAAAGTGATGAGGAATGCACTATCTAAGGTGTGCCATTGTACTTCCTTCCTAAAGCAAAAATTCTATGGGAGGACTAAAATTTTTGATGTACAAATTTCCTGAAGGATGGTTAAGAAACAGGGGAGAGAGAGAGAGAGAGAGACCATTTTTCAACTACATGTTACTCACTTCTTAGATGAAAAAGACTGGTGCCTATGATGGTATATGGAGGAAGAAGGAAGCCACAAAGTGTCCATAGCTAGCAAAGACTTATATCAGGGCCCAAGATGCAAGATAAATCCACTACAAGGGATTAAGATCACACATTTGGCTATAATATGATCCAAGCCTAATTCTGTATACAAACACCTCCATCAATGCGGTAGGAAACTTGGAAGGAGTATTACTAATTTAAAAGGTTTACAAATAGGCAGCAAGTGTTTCCAGCTGAATACCTTACGCATATTTGGTGGAAGATGTTTCTTCAGCTGGAAACCCTGCATATTGTCAAATTGTTTTCCCTAAAGTCTCCCTTTTTTGTGCAGTTGTCTAGATAGGCATGTGGTACAGTTTATATCAGCATAGTCAAGCAATGCATGCTTTTTCTTTAGTTTTATATCACTGAAATGAAACCAAACAAGCAGACAACATAACCAGTTGAATCTGCTTTCAGGTGGACAACCAGAAAACCTTTCTTGCTTGCACCTAATACCCATTTCAGCCATGAAGCATACTCAAATAAGCACACACACATATACAAACATGCACGTCACACGCACATACACGTAAGCGCTCGCACGCGCGCGCGCACACACACACACACACACACACACACACACACACACACACACACGCACGCACGCACGCACGCACACACACACACACACACACACACACACACACTTCTCTACAAGCACAAGCATATAAAGGTTCCCCGCTCTTCAGATATAATCAATCAAGTGAAGACATGCAAGAACATGCAAACTTGAAACCCTCCCCAGATTATTTTACTTAATGTAAACCATCCCAAGCAAGTAACACAAAACATGCATAATTTATCTTACATGACCTGCTTATTAGTATCACAAAATACAGAAAAGGAAAAACATAATATTTCACTATTCCAAATGTTTAGTCATCAAAATCCTTTATGTGAATGGAGATCCCATGGAATAGCTTTGAAATAACCCATGCCTTTTGCTAGGGTTAGAGCGAATTTGAGTTTTATGATGACCAAACTTGAAAGAAGAAAATACAGTGTTAGAGAAGTATAGAAACACTGTTATTCACACATGATCCTGGAATGATTGTCTTTCAGTGTTGCTAAATAATTATTTATCAGTAATGTACTTCTCTTGTATCATAAACAAGCAACTGATTCTACAAGTATGCATACGCAGTAAATGTACAGGATGATTTATGAATGTACTGGTTATCCCAGTTCCTTTCGTCATGCACAGATTTGATGTTCAAGAAGCATTTATTCCAGGGCAACTTGTGACTTTTTAGTGGCATTTTTGTGTATAACCAAAAGCAATAAAATGCAGGTCCATGTCACACTCATGTTATGCTTCATCTTGTGTATAAAATTAGCTCTTCTCCATAAGAACCAGTGATCCTGATATAGTTCAACTAGTTCACAAAATTATTTCTATTGGTTTTTCTTTCCCCCATTCATGCTAACCATGCTCTAGTGGTGTGATCATGTCATTTCATTCTCAATCATCACGGCAATAGGCAGTCACCCAGAGAGCCTTGCAGATTTTTCCTGGTTTTGGTCCTAACCCTTCCCCTGGTGGTGATTATATGTGACTGCAGTTATAAGAGCTTGCTCTGGCTTCCTGTTTGAGTGTGCACATTCACACTTATGCCCTATGAGTAGACAGCTTTGTCTTGTATGCTGCGTGATGTGTACCTCTCTCTCTCTCTCTCTAGTAGGTAACTTTTTAAGGCCTCCTCTTATGCTGTAATTTAATGGCAATAGCTTTCTATTGTTTATGCATTTTATTTTTTATGTAAATATTAATGACCTAAGGCCATCCAGTAGAAAGAAGGAATTTACCAAAAATACCATATATAAGAGCTTCCAAGGAATTATTTCCACTATAGGTAAACATTTTATAATAAACAGATGCAAGCCCTTTAATCTGGTTTATATAAATTCCAAAATGAACAGAACTTCTAGTGTTGCAATTATTCTACTCAAGAATATATAGGTTCATAGGCTAGCTGTCTTTCTGGGTCATTTTAAGCTTAGCCAGTTTCCTTTTCAAAGATGATAATCAAACCCTGCATCTTGTGACTGCAATGTAAAACCTTAACCATTATAGCAACCTCCACCCCTTACTTCAAGTTAATATGAATGCTTTAAATAAAACTGCAGATGAAGGCTGTATAATTCTGATTATGGTACTGCTTAAAGGCCTATCCATTAAAACTGGGTAAACTTAGGCACGCTTTCTACAATGTGCTTTTTTACCAATTACACTGGTATATACAGAGGTTCACTTCATCTCCAATTATTATTATTATAGGTGACGTTAATATTGAAATAAACAGTCAAGAATAATAAGCTAAAGTTAAGAGTTGTGGAAAATGGTATTAGTTGTCCTGCAAACTCATTATTTCTTATTTCTGGAACTATAAATATGCAGACTTCACAAAATTTAATCATCTCACTCTGAATCACAGTAACCAAAGACAACTGGATTACTTTCTATATCCGCCAAGATATTAGATAGCTAGATAGCAATATATGAAAATACACTTGATTTGTCCTTCAGATCATGACCCCATAAGTGTTGCATTTAATTATTAGAAAACTGAATGTAAACACTTTCTGATGATTATTTTGATAAGTGCTTTGAAATAAACTTAAAATAAAAGAATTCTGAGAACTAAACAAATCCAAAAACTCTTCTTTACATAAAGGGTTCACGTTCAAAGTCTTCTTAACAGTTTGTTAAGCATTTTCCTGTAACATGCAAAAAGGATTTGAAAACAAGACTAAATTTACTAAACAAACAGCTTAAGATCCTTAAAAAATTACTACTGGTAAACTTTCTTAATGTATTCTATAGAAAGATCAGATTCGAAAATGAATTAAAGAACTCCTAAATGAACAATGTTCTTCTTCAGCTTTTCCCCAGTTAAGGGTAGATTTTTTGCAGAAAGTTTGGAAAAATAAAATCGCCGTAATGCTTTTCAACCAATTGAACACAGTGAAACCATTATTACTGATTCCTAAAAAATATCTACCTGTCCTACAGAATAAAATAAAAAATACCTTTTGCTGTAATCATTCTCATAAACTAGTAAAATAATATATTTCAACAGTCATGTACAATATGAGAGTAATTTTACTCTAAACAGTACAAGCTATTATTCATTCCCTTCCATGAAATAAGGCCCAAGGCCCAGATGCCTTTAACTGCAAATTTCATAAAAGTATCATCATTTGCACCATCCATACTGACAAATCCTCACTGTCTGTCTATAATGAGATGGTATCCTACACCATTTTATCTCTCCACTTCAGTTCATCTTAATTCCAAATCCTAATAGATATTGTACTTTAAGAGAAAAATGCCATCTTATTTCATTATTAAATGTTGACAATACAATCTTTGCAAAGTATATTAATAAATACATTCATTACTTTTTTCCTAAGCTAGTTCATATTAATCAGTTTTGCTTTTTTCCAGAAATGAATATGCACTCATCCAGTCTTATCCTGAATGCAATATTATTTCAAGTTCAAAACAACTCACATAATATTGCTACAGACTTTGCTTTTGTTCAATTGATACTTATAAATATTTTGAGTTTTTTTGTACAGAAAATGTTTATTCAAACTTTTTTGTTAAGATCAAGTCTTCTTGAACCTATAGACAACATGATTTCAGTTCAACCGTTTCTCCCCCATGAAGTATTAACCTCCATATCAAGAGTTAGGAGCCACGTGAGGATGCCAGCTTTCTTCTTCTTATTTTCTATTAGCCCTTAGGCTAATGATTTTTTCCTAAGAATTTCAAATGTTGTTAGATCATTAATCAAAAAAGTCATAAACCACCAGGAATTGAACAGAACCAAAATACTAAAAAATACTAAAAGATAAAACGTCCAACTGTCCAAAAGAAGAAGAACCAATTTTACAAGGGGTTAAGCACTTTAGTCTAAATTTGACTTCATCAGAACCACCATTGTAAAGTGAAGAAATCTTTATATACAGACAAAGAACTCTCCAACTAATACAGACCATAAATAACCACCAATCAACTAACAGCAGAATTATGCAGGTTCCTGTAACAAAGCAAACTAATTAAAAACATCATATTACGTAAGTTTTGTTGAAAAATCACAAAAAACAATTTAACATCAACTCGGTGTAATTTTCATGACACTTGAAATAGAAACATTTTCATTTAACCCGGGGTGTTCTGTGGCATCAAAATGCAACTGCCAATCCCATCGTAAAAGGAAATTCATCAAATCCCCTGAAAATACTCAATTTTACCTTGCTCTAAAACCAAAAACTTAAACCTTAGAAACCCTGGACATACATTAGAGTGCCTAGCCAAGGCACTGCTATTTTCATTTCTCTGAACACTGCACAAATGCTGGTATATCCTCTTATTGAAAGAGTCCACAGTTTTACCAGTATAAAATGCCACACAAGTGTCACATAGTGCAAGATAGACAACAGTCTCAGAGTTACAGTTAAATCTTCCACCACTCTGAAAATGTTTTAATCTTGTGGACCAAACCTCAGGAACAGGAGAACAAATAAAGGCACATTGGTTACAATGACCACACTCCTCAGACCCTATAAACTGTTTCTCTGACAGAAGTTTAATATTATTTTTGTTTTTAAAAGTATACCTGAGGAACAAAGACAGATGTTGGTAAATACCAAAAACCAGTTCTTCCAAATAATGTTCTGTAGATCCCCAGCATCTAAGGAATAATGCATCACCATATTGTTGTTAAAATTCAAAACCTCCTTTGGTTCTTGTTTTCCTGTGGCTATTTGTCCCAACCACGTGGAAAGTGTTCTGGTCATGGACGTACATGATTATGCGGGAAGGGTGTTGAGAATGTTGAAATATGTTAATGTGTACACAGTGGTGTCTGTGAATGAAATCAATATTGCGTATCATTGGAACATGGGATCAAAGTTGTTTTAGATGAACTTTTGTTGTTTAATAGAGTAACTTTGAGTTAACATGGTTTCTTGAGTGCAGAACATCCCATGATCCCCAGAATTTTTGGAATTCTGAAGGTTCATTCCTGTGTGGAAGACCTTCCACTACGACCTACCATAGCAGCACATGGTTCAGTAACTGAGCCACTAGCCAAGTTTATTGATTTTAAACTAAAAAAATGTTCCTTTCTTGCACATTGTTAAGGACTCTTGGGACTTAATAAACAAATTAAGAGATGTACAATATTAAAATTCAGCCCACCTGGTAACTTGTGATATTTAAAGTCTGTACACAGTAATTCCACAAGATACTAGACTATACTGGCTTGGAAAGGTTGCGATCAAGTTTGTGGGCCTGGATGATACATGTACTCAAGTAGTCATTGAACTGAGAAATTATACTCACCAACAATTTTTTTATCCTTTGATGGGGAATTTTTTAAGCAGATATCAGGAGTGCAATGGGGGCAGCATGTGCCCCTTTATTTGCCAAAGCAGTTCTTTTATGGTGGGAACTGGACTACATTTTCAGACCCCTTATTTTAAGTAATGCATAGGTTACTTTCATTACCTGGATGTTTTCTTCGTTATCTGGAAAGATTCAGCAGAAGAGTTTCAGGAATTCTTGAATGGGTTACAAACTAGTGTGACAAACCAAAATACTGCCAGCCCAGCTAGCTGGAATTTTGTAAATAATTCTATGTCATTTGTGAATATTAATATGATTTTTATAGAAATGTAACAGAAGGAAATATTGCCAGCCCAGCAAGCTGGAATTTTATAAATAATCATATTTCATTTGTGAATATCAACATGATTCATATGCTTGTCTTACAACTGTAAAAGAACTATATGTTATGTGTATATTAAACTACTGGTGTAGAAGTGTGTGTTGAACAGGGTTTGTACAGTACTAAGCTTTAATGATGTGTCCACAGTGTACTGTACTGGAAAAGAACTACCTGTGCAAATGTATGTTTTAATAGTATAAGCTGGAACATACAGAGCTAACTTGCAAAACTTCAAGACAATAAGTTGAAATTATTAAAGTGTTTTACGATTGCATTATCTCTCAGTTTCAGTTCAGCAGCAGACACAATGTCTAGAGCTAGAAGTTTTTGTATTGTCTTGAAACAGAAATAATTACTAGGTTTCAAATGCAAAAGTGTTTTATTTTTTATGACTTCCAAGACCTGCACTTCTGAGAGATATGTGCTTCTCACACAGAGATATTAAAATTCTATTAGTTTCTGTTTTAGCCTGGGAACTGAAGTCAAGTGAGGAAAAAGTGATGTCATTCAGGCTAACCCAGCAGTGATGTTTAATATTAATTTAAGAACTCTCTCACAGAGAGAGTGTGCATTTTGTCTTGGACCTAGCAAGAACATCCACTCATATCACCATCTTGCCTTGCTAATAGTAAGTACCTAAGGTACAGTAATTTCTTGTAGATATAGTTAGGAACATAGTAAAGATTAGTTTAGATGTTTTCTTTATTTATTTGAGACTGTCCTGCAATGTTGTTTTAAAATATTTCCTGTGATTTTGAACTCTGAAATAACTGTATTTGTTTATTGAGTATTGTTTTTTTATTTTATTTATTATTACATATATTTAAACCTACCTTTGTGGCTAATATTTATGAGACATATTAAATGTCTGAGAGTACTTGCATATGTATTTGATGACACTGTACAGGCCACTCCTAAATAGTCTTGTTCAAAACGACCATTTGGATAATAGTAACATTACACAGCAGGGTTGGACACCCTTTGTAAGGGTCTTATGGTAGCTAAAAAATAGCCTGGCTGGTGGCAGCAGATACTACATTATAGTCTGGCAAGATGGGGGCATAGATAATAAACATGTACCAGCCTTTCCCAGGGGTGTGTATGTGTGCATTAGTATATCAATCAAATCTCAAAGGGTGTGTACGTCAGCTCCTTGGGCAGGGTAAGCACTGGTTGGACAGAGATGGTGCTGGAGGTCTTAGCTTGGCCACCTGGCTAAGATCTCAACCCTATAGCTGTGCCAGTGGGGAGTCTTATTGGGGCTCTGGAGAAAGAGGGAGAAACCCACCCCAGACTGACTGTGATCTCTGTGTGCTCTTATGGGAAATAGTTTTTAGCGTCTATATCATCTTGTTGAAAGACTAAAATGTTGAACGGCAATATGATTGTAAATGCCAGACATCAAAATTGTTCTTGTGGGGGGCTGTGCCAACTCTGAGATCACACTACAGTGAGGAAAGAGCAAATTACCTGATCCTCACTGTACCATGATTCAGCAACAATACTTTCGATGTATGGCATTTGCAATAATATTGCCGTTCGACATTTTCAAACTTCGATAACGTGAAGTAGACCCGTTTTTTATTGTGTGTACTTGTCATCCTCCCATTTTGTACATCCCTTACTGTTGCCAGTGGTGTGGATTGAGGCTCCTTGATTACTGGGTCAGTGCAGGGGCATCACATAATAACTGGTTAACAGCTGTGGAATATCCACATCACATATTAATTGGTTGGCAGTGGGTTAGCCACATCACATATTAATTGGCTTGTAGTGGTGTGGATATTGAATTCCTGTAGCCTGTGTACAGTGGACACTGAAGGTGTTTGTACTCTCAATCAGCCATGCAGTGAACATTCAGAGTTCATATTACAATTGTATTTATTTATTTATTTTTTTTGTTAGCTTAGTTAGTGAAGGAGATCAGGCAAGCATGTTAGCACAGGAGTATGGCAAGCTGACAAGGCGTCCGTTGGCTGAAATGTGCTAGGCTAAAAGACTGATGCATGCCAACTTGACTAAGGCAGAAATGATTAAAACTATAGTCACAGCTACATCACAGGATAGCAACCAGGGGGACAATGAGACTGGTCTTGGGAAGTACAACTCTTAGAAAATGGACAGTTCCACATTTCCACAGAGGACTTAAAAATCCATCTGGAGTTAAAGAGACTTGAGCTGGAGGCCAAGCATTTGGAAATAGAGGCAGCAGAGAGACTGAAATGTCTGGCGTTTGAGGAAAATGAGAAACTGCAACATCTAGAGGCTGAGGAAAATGAAAAACTGCAATGCCTGGAAGCTGAGGAGAATGAGAGATAGAGGCAACATGAAAATGAGATGCTGACTCATCACCAGAGTCATGGAGGTAATGGGGAAGGAGTAACTGGCCCCCAGAAGCAGTAAATGTCAGTAACTTTCTTCCACAATTTAGAGAGGGGGATAATTTTGAAAATTTGATTCATATGTTTGAAAGGGTATGTAAACAGTATAATGTTGACTAAGGGCTCTGGGTATGGTATCTGACCCTCTTACTCCATAGTAAAGCTGTAACTGTTGTTTCTAAACTGTCTGATACTGATTGTTTAAATTATATTATTGTAAAAAACTCTTTGCTAGAATGTTTTAAGTTAACACCTGAAGCTAAAAAGTTTGGTGAGCATAGACGCAAGGCAGATGAAAGTGCCTGTGAATATGTTGCTGAACTAAGCACTTATTTTCCTAGGTGGGTGAGTGGATGTCAGGTCACCACTTTTGAAGGGATGGCAGACCTTTTGGTAAGGGAACAAGCCCTTAGCACTTTGCCTGAGGAAATGAGAATCTGGTTAGCTGATAGATAATGCAATACTGCAGATGAGTTGGGGAAGAAGGGAAACCTATGCCTAGCAAGCAGGGCATCACTGCACAGGAAATGGACACCCAGTGCTGCTCATGGGTCTAAGGGAACCCATGGTGGGCAGTCCAGACTGTCCCAGCAGAGTCCGCCAGTAGCAGGGGAAGCCACTAGTCCAGCTACACATCCAGCACCAAGCGTTAAATGTTTTATATGCAATCAGTGGGGCCATGTAGCATATAGAAGTCCATGGAGGCAAGGTGGGGAACAAAAGGTGGGAGAGCCAGTAAGTAGGACTGAAAAAATGCCAGCAGTAAGTTGTCTCAAGACAATAAGGGTACCAAAGTACTACAAGAGGTTATATCCTACCTTAGTGAATGAGAAAGAGGCCATTGCTAAGAGAGACACAGCCTGTGACTTAATCATTGTGTGGACTGCAATGGTTAAAGAGGAACTTTATTTGCTTGGGCAGTCTACTTGCAGTCAGAGCATTAGGAGGGACCTCATTCCAAATACCTTTTGCTTGCGTTCACCTTGACTGGGAGGGTAGAAAAGAAAGCCAGCAAGTAGGTGTGTTTGAGGGTATACCTGCAGATGTCCTGAATGATTTTAATAATGCATTACCATGTGTGTATGCAGTTTCATGCAGTCAGGCTTGGAGACAAGCATGCGGATCTGGTAGCCTTGGGGAGACCCAGACAGACTGTGCACTTGCAACCAGGACTAGAGAGGTGGTTACTTCAGGGAGGAACCTACCTTGTAGCAATGAGACTGAAGGTGAGTCACAGCTGCTTGTGTGTGCTGATGTTCCCTTGGACAGAGTGACTGCAAGGGCAGAGGTAAGTAGTAGTACTCAGGATGACAGTGAGGCACCACTGTTAGAGGATACCAGACTTCCTGTAGAAGGGGAGCTGGGAAGGGTTACTAAAAGTGAGTTGAGACAGGCTCACCTCTCAGACCCTACATTACCAGGCCTGAGGGAGGTAGCTGGTGAGCAGCTGATTCTCAAGGGAAGGGGAAATCTGTATACTGGGACAAAGGGTCACTGTATAGAGAGTGGATCCATGAGGGAGGGCTAGAGGGTGAGAGAATATAGCAGTTGGTAGTGCCCAGAGCCTACCATTTGACACTTCTAGCCATAGTCCATGATATTCCCTTTGCAGGTCACATGGGCATAAAATATACAGAGACATATTATGCAGAACTTTTGTTGGCCTGGGATTTCTAGAGATGTAACAGGGTACTGCAGAACCTGTGAGTAGTGCCAAAAGGTAGTCAAGACAGGAGACAAGGTGAAAGCTCCTTTGATGCATTTGTCTGTAATTGAGGAGCCATTTCAGAGGGTAGCTATGGATATTGTGGGGCCTCTGAGTACCCCAAGTTTCACAGGGAAAAAGTATATCCTAGTGGTAGTAGATTTTGCTACCAGCTTCCCTGATGCAGTGGCTCTGTCCTCCATTGAGGCAGAAAAGGTGGCAAAGGCTTTGTTAGAGATTTTCAGCAGGGTAGGTTTCCCAAAGAAATACTGATGGACAGAGGTGCCAATTTCATGTCAGACCCTGGCGTCTCTGTGGAAGTACTGTGGGGTGAACCACAGACCACCCCCTACCATCCCCAGACTAATGGTCTTATTGAGAGGTTAAACTCTACACTCAAGTCCATGCTACAGACATTTTCAGACCAGTTCAAGAGGGAGTGGGACAAATATTTGCCCCAACTGTTGTTTGCTTACAGAGAGGTTCCCCAGGAATCCACAGGTGTTTCACCCTTTGAGTTGCTGTATGGCCATAGGGTGAGGGAACCTCTAGATTTGATTCAAGATGAGTGGGAGGGTGAGTGTAAATCCCACCAGGAGTCTGTTATGGCAAATGTCCTAAACCTCAGGACAAGGCTCAGGGAACTCATGGGCATGGCCCAGGGGAACCTGGCAGAACCCCAACAGCAGAAAAAGGTCTGGTATGACAGTAATGCTTGAGTTAGAGAATATGCTGTAGGGTAGCAGGTAATTGTTCTCATTCCTGTCAGACACAACAAGCTGCAGGTAGATTGGAAGGGACCCTACAAGGTGGCAATGATGGTCAGTGATGTTAACTACATGGTAGAACTGCCAGGTAGGAGGCAGGGGCACAAATTGTACCATGTTAACATGATGAAGCCTTACCATGATAGGGAGACCCTTGTGCTAAGTATTTGCAGTACAAGGCAGGAGGAGTCTGAAGGGGATCAATGGCTGCAGAGAGCCAGCCAGCCAAATCCCAAATTATTATGGTGGAGCCTAGGGGTGCAGGCATATGATGGGATCATGCAGCACCGTACTGGTGTCAGTAATACCAAGGCAGCTGGAATCTCAAGACAGGGTATGAGGTGAGGTATCTCCAGATAGTCAACCCTCTCAAGCAAGTTTCTCAAGAGTCACTTGAAAAACTAGCTTGAGTTTTTTGGGGGAAGAAGAGTGACAAGCCAAAAGGTTGCCAGCCCAGCTAGCTGGAATTTTGTAAATAATTCTATGCCATTTGTGAATATTAATATGATTTTTCTAGAAATGTAACAGAAGGAAGTATTGCCAGTCCAGCTATATGGACTTTGCAAATAGTCATATGTCATTTGTGAATATCAACATGATTCATATGTTTGTCTTATAAATGTAAAAGAACTGTATGTTATGTATATATTAAACTACTGGTGCAGAAGTATGTGTTGAACATGGTTTGTACAGTACTGAGCTTCAAAGATGTGTCCACAGTGTACCCTACTGGAAAAGAACAGAAATATATATAAACTACATTCCTGTGCAAATGTATGTTTTAATAGAAGAAGCTGGAACATACAGAGGTAACTTCCAAAACTTCAAGAAAATAAGTTGAAATTAAAGTGTTTTACTATTGTATTATCTCTCATTTTCAGTTCAGCAGCAGACACAATGTCTAGAGCTAGACTTTTTTGTATTGTATAGAAATAAAAATAATTACTAGATTTCAAATGTAAAAGTGTTTTGTTGTTTTACGACTTCCAAGTTCAGCAAACTTCTGAGAGATATGTGCGTCTCACACAGAGATGATACAATTATTTCAGTTTCTGTTTTACCCTGGGAACTGGAGTCAGGTGACAAAAGGTGATGTCATCCAGGCTAACCTTACAGTAATGTTTGAGATTAATTTAAGTACTATCTGAGAGAGCGAGAGAGTGTCATTTTGCATTTTGTCTTGGACCTAGCAAGAACACCCACTCATCATTACCATCTTGCCTTGTAATAGTAAGTACCTAGGGTACAGTAATTTCTTTTAGATACATAGTAAAGATTAGTTTAGATGTTTTCTTTATTTATTCGAGACTATCCTGCAATGTTATTTTAAAATATTTCCTGTGATTTTGTACTTTGAAGTAACTGTTTCTTTATTAAGTATTGTTTTGTTCTTTTATTTATTATTAAATATATTTAAACTTACCTTTGTGGCTGATATTTGTGAGACATATTTAAGCTCTTAAAGGATTTGCATATGTATTTGGTGACACTGTACAGGCCACTCGTAAATAGCCTTGCAAGTCTTGGTCAAAACCACCATTTGGATAATAGTAACATTACACAGTAGGATTGGATACCCTTTGTGAGGTCCTTATAGTAGCTGATAAGTAGGCTAGCTGGTGGCAGCAGATACTACCTTATAGTCTGGGCAAAAGGGGCATAGCTAGTAAACCTGTGCCAGCCTTTCACAGGTGTGTGTGTGTATGTGTGTGTTTGTATATCAATCAAATCTCAAATTGTGTATGTGTCAGCTACTTGGGCAGGGACACGAAGCACTGGTTGGACAGATAGGGTGCTGCAGATCTTAGCTTGGCTGCTCAGCTGCAATCTCAACCCTATAGCCGTGCCAGTGGGGAGTCTTATTGGGAATCTGGAGAAAGAGGAAGGAACCAGCCGCAGACTGACTGTGATTTCTCTATGCTCTTAAGGAATATTGTACTTTACTGTGTGTGTACTTGTCATACTCCCATTGTTTACATCCCTCACTGTTGCCAGTGGTGAGGATTGAGGCTTCTTGATTACTGGGCCTTTGCAGGGGCATCACAACCAGTACTTCATTTCTAAGCTTTATGTATACCACCAACAATGACAGAATACACTATTTAGATGTCATGATTTCTAAGACTCTTCAGGGTGGTTTCACTACCCAGATATATCATAAGCCCAGTTACTGTAACTTGTTTTTGGCTTTTGACAGTAGTCTCCCCTCCTGTCAAAAGAAAGGGGTAGTAAAAATCAATTGATTAGAACTGCCAAGTTGACATCTCTTGATAATGTTTGCTTGGACCAGTTTCGAGTCCTGAAGGAAATGTTTCTTAACAGGGGTTATCCAACATCCCTGATTAATAAATTACAGGATGATGTCTGGGCACATTGTAGAGATTGACATTCTCTGATTATTTCCACAGGGTTGGGACAAATGGCCACAGGAAGACAGGAACCAAAGGAGGTTCTGAATTTTAACAACAATATGGTGATGCATTATTCCTTAGATGCTGGGGCTCTACAGAACATTATTCGGAAGAACTGGTATTTGTTATCCAACAAGTCAGATACTAACCAACATCTGTCTATGTTCCCCAGGTTTACCTTTAAAAATGAAAAGAATATTAAACTTCTGTTGGTGCAACAGTATTCTGGGTTTGAGGACCCACCGGTTACAAGAAAGTCTGGTCGTTTTTACCAATGCACCTTTATTTCTTCTCCTGTTCCTGAGGTTTTGTCCACAAGATTAAAACAGATTACGAGTGGTGGAAGATTTAACTGTAACTCTGAGAGAGTTGTCTGTCTTGCACTCTGTGACACCTGTGCAGCATTTTACACTGGTAAAACTGTGAACTCTCTCAATAAGAGGATATACCAGCATTTGTACAGTGTTCAGAGAAATGATAATATAAGTGCCTTAGCTAGACACTCTAATGTATGTCCACGGTTTCAAAGTTTTAATTTTTTGGTTTTAGAGCAAGTTAAAACAGGAGTATTTTCAAGGGCTTGAATGAATCTCCTTTTACAATGGGAGATACATTGGAAGTTGCATTTTGATGCCACACAACAACCAGGGTTAAATGAAAATGTTTCTATTTCAAGTGTCTTGAAAATGTGAGTGAGTAGATGTTAAATTGTTTTTTCTGGATTTTCAACAAAACTTGTGTAATCTCACATTTTTAATTAGTTTATTTTGTTCAGGAACCTCCATAACTCTGCTGTTAGTTGATTGGTGGTTATTGGGGGGGTGTATTAGTTGGCGGGTACTTTGTTTATATATAAAGATTTCTTCACTTTACAGTGGTGGTTCTGATGATGATAAATTTAGACAAAAGCAATTAACCCCTTGTAAAATTGGTTCTTGTATTAAAGTTTAGCGTGGAGTTCTTTTGAATGGTTGGACGTTTTATTTTTTAGTATTTTTTAGTATTTTTGTTCCGTTCAATCCAAGATGGTTTATGAATTTTTTTTATTAATTATTTTGATTTTGTTTGCTTATCCTGGTGATGTCCAATTCGATCTCCCTGGTTTAGTTTCAAAATATTCCCAATTCCACAGAACCTGGTGATTTGACTGTCCTTATACAACTTTTGACTCGAGCATTGGTGAAATACAACAATGGAAACGGAGTTCCTAATACTGCATTGAACTGTGATGGTGTTAATGCAGCAGAGTCCATTTTAAACAGGAATGGTACAGGGCTACCTGGGAACAATGACAGTTTTCATTTGAATAGTAGTGAAGATTTTGCTACTGTGAGCCATGTCAATAGCTGGTTGGATCACTTTGACCTGGGGGGCACTAGGGAGTACATCCAAAGTTCAGACAGAAGGTTTCTAAATTTGTATGAGCAAATCTCGATTTTAGAGAATAATCTTTTTAAATTTAAAACATTACAACTCGACAATTATTTTTTGACCAAGAGTATCAGAAGACAACATGTCCCTAAAGGTTTAAGGCTGTAGAAGTACCCACAAGGGGTGAAGCCTAATTCACTGCTACATTTGGACTTATGGAGTTATCTGACCATGCGGAACTTGAGGTTTCCCAGTTGCTGATTACAGATAATGAAAGGTGTATGGCAAAGCTGAAGGAAAGTATTTCTAAACTTATGGATTCCATAGTTAACGACTTGAATTTCTCAAAGTATAGAACGCATTTCAATAGGCTGTTCACTAACATGGAAAATAAGCTACTTCAAGCAAACTAAGATCCGTAAAGAGATTGTGAGAGACGAGATGGACTATAAAAACAACAGAATCTATCCGGCTTTAGTGTGAAGAGTCCAGACAGGTTTCAGGACACAGTGAGAGATGCTGATGGAGGGGAAGACATGAAGGCAAGGGAGGACTATGAGCCCCCTTTTGAGGTTCCTTCAGTAAGACACTCATCAAGTTTGGCCAACAAGGTGAACAATTCAAGCAACCAGGCAGCAAAGGAGACACATTTTCCAATGAGAGGGAGGAAATAGAACAGGAGGAACAAGAGGAACAAAAGTTGACCCCGTTAACAGCTTTGGATGATGTTTTTCAGGATGTACAACCCACCTATGCAGGTACTGTGTCAATTTCTTCCTTTTTTGATTTTAAGATTTATAACTATACTAAACTGTCCATTGGCCTGGAACATCATAAAGTGTTCTTGAAGGGTTTTAATTTTATCCCTGCTAGCCGGGCTTCCATGGAGGATACATTGGTTGATCTTAAATTATTCACATGTAAACTAAACTTAGGCTTGATAATGGAAGAAAAGGACAATGATAATAGTGGTATTGTGGATTTAAAAAGGAAAAGTACAGCAGTTCCCCCCTCCTTCATCCTGCTCTGCTCATGTTCAAAAGAACACGTGAGAAAGAAATCCAGGAATTATTAAATGGTAAAAGGAAGAAAAAAATCTTTAATTTGACATCAGATGAGAGAGCAGTATTGAATAGTTTTATGCATGATAAGAGTATAAGCTGTATGAAACCTGATAAGGGAGGGGGTATGGTGGTCATGGACATACATGATTATGTGGGAAGGGTGTTGAGACTGTTGAATGATGTTAATGTTTACACAATTGTGTCTGTGAATGAAATCGACATTGTGTACCGTGGGATCAAAGTTGTTTTAGATGAACTTTTGTTGTTTGATCAAGTAACTTTGAGTTTACATGACTTCTTGAGGGTAGAACATCCCGTGACCCCAGAATTTTTGGAATTCCAAAGGTTCATTCCTGTGTGGAAGACCTGCCACTATGACCTATTGTAACAGCACATGGTTCAGTAACAGAGCCACTAGCCAAGTTTATTTATTTTAAACTAAAGAATATTTTTGTTCCTTTCTCTCACATTGTTAAGGACTCTAGGGACTTGATCAACAAATGAAGGGATGTACAATATGGAAATTCAGCCCTTTTGGTGACTTGCAATATTCAAAGTCTGTACATAGTAGTTCCTCAAGATACTGGACTAGACTGGTTTGGAAAGGTTGTGACCAGGTTTGGGGGCCTAGATGATACATGTACTCAAGTAGTCCTAGATCTGATGGAAATTGTACTCACCAACAATTTTCTGTCCTTCGATGGGGAATTTTTTAAGCAGATATCGGGAGTGGCAATGGGGGCAACATGTGCCCTTATTTGCCAATGTAATTCTTTTATGGTGGGAACTGGACTACATTTTTCAAACCATTTATTTTAAGTACTGTAGAGGTTACTGATGTTACCTGGGTGATTTGTTGATCATCTGGGAAGGGTCAACAGAAGAGTTTCAGGAATTCTAGCATGGGTTATAAACCAGTAATTCATTTCTCAGGTTTACATACACCACCAACAATGACAGAATCCACTATATATATGTGGAGATTTCTAAGACTCTACAGAGTGGTTTCACTACCCATATATATCGTAAATGCAGTCACTGTAACTTTTTTGGCTTTTGACAGTTGCCACACCTTCTTTCAAAAGAAAAAGGTAGTAAAAAGTCAATTGACTAGAACTTCCATGTTGACATCACTTGATAATGTTTTCTTGGACCAGTTTCGAGTTCTGACGGAAATGTTTCTTAACAGGGATTATCCAACATCCCTGACTAATAAATTACAGGATGACATCTGGGCACATTGTAGAGATCAATATTCTCTGATTATTTCCAAAGGGTTGGGACACATGACTACAGGAAGACAGGAACGAAAGGAGGTTCTGAATTTTAACAACAAGATGGTGATGCATTATTCCTTAGATGCTGGGGATCTACAGAACATTATTCGGAAGAACTGGTATTTGTTATCCAAAAATTCAGATATTAACCAACATCTGTCTACATTCCCCAGGTTTACTTTAAAAAACAAAAAGAATATTAAATTTCTGTTGGAGAAACACTTTTCTGGGTCTGAGGACCCACCGGTTACAAGAAAGTGTGGTCGTTTTAACCAATGTGCTTTATTTGATCTTCTGTTCCTAAGGTTTGGTCCACAAGATTAAAACAGATTCAGAGTGGTGGAAGATTTAACTGTAATTCTGAGAGAGTTGTCTATCTTGCACTATGTGAGACTTGTGTGGTATTTTATATTGGTGAAACTGTGAACTATCTCAATAAGAGGATATACCAGCATCTGTACAGTGTTCGGAGAAATGATAATAGAAGTGCCTTGGCTAGGCACTCTAATGTATGTCCAGGGTTTCAAAGGTTTAAATTTCTGGTTTTAGAGCAAGTTAAAACTGGGTGCTTTCAGGGGATTGGATGAATCTCCTTTTACAACAGGAGATGCATTGGAAGTTGCATGTTGATGCCACACAACACCCCAGGTTAAATGAAAATATTTCAATTTCAAGTGTCTTGAAAATGAGAGTGATTAGATGGTTTTGATAGTTTGGTTAACATGTAGGTCAAATCCTCTATAAATTTAAACAAAGCAAATATATATTTGCTTAAGTCTACATAGCCTTCTCATACCCATTTATTAAATAACCTTATTTGTTTTGACTGGGAATATACTACAAATTTATTTCAGCCTACTGAAATTAAGCACTGTGTACTATAGAATAGTGTATACAACAGCTCAAACATAACTCTGATTTGCTCAGCCGCATCTCCAGTAGAGTTATGGTCAGCTACCCAGACCACCTTTAATACAATAGAAAACTGGCTTTCTGAACATCGTCTGATCCTAAATCCCCAAAAAACTAAAATGCTGTTATTTTCACCAACACGTAGGTCTACCGCTTTCACCTTTACCATAAAATCAAATGATGGCACAATATTCTCCCCTGACCCATCTACAAAACTATTAGGTGTCATCATAGACAATAATCTCAAATTTGACCTACATGTTAACCAAACTATCAAAACCTTCAATAAAAAACTAGGGTCACTTTACAGAATAAAAGCCTTCCTAACCCCTCCAGCTAAAATTGCCATAGCTCGCTCTCACCTTCTTTCAACCCTTCTGTATGCATCCCCTCTACTCTCGAATTTGAACAAGACTGTCCTTAACAAACTCTCAATTTGTTACAACCACATTGCCAGGTTTGCCACTGGGCTGCCTTTTAGGACACATCATTGCATCAATCTAAATCAGCTTGGTTGGCTTGAACTACCTAGCCTAATCCAGTATAACCAACTGATTATGGCTCATAAAATCCTCTATAATCCGGACAATACTCCTGCACTTAAAAATATTATCACCCCCTATAACAACCCTAGACCACTTTGATCGTCCAACAAACTACTAATTCAGACTAGCAAAATTAATAACACAGCCGATGATTCTCTCTTTGCAAACTCTGTAAGTAGATCCTGGAACTCTCTTCCAGCTGATATTACCTTACTTTCCACCTTAGGTCAATTTAAAACTAGACTCAAACAACATTTGTCACTTAACTGGCTATGTCAATGTATCAAGCCTGGCTAACTCGAATGTGTAAAAATATGTTAACCAGTTTACTGTGTAATTTAATTTAATCCTGACTTGTGCTCAGGACTAACTGTAACCTGTGGAACTTGTTTAACTTGCTTACTTATGTAATCTCTGTAAATAGTCTGTTTGTAATATGTAATGCTGGTATTATGTAATGCTGTATCTGCTTACCCTTGGAGCTTTTCTCCCCAGGCCTCCGCTGAAAATGGACATGCATCCAGTCGGACTATCCCGGTCAACAAATGTAAAATAAAATAAATAAACATAAATGAAATGTTGAATTGTTTTTTATGATTTTTCAACAAAATTTATGTAATATGCTTTTAATTAGTTTGTTTTGTTACAGGAACCTGCATAACCCTGCTGCTAGTCAATTGGTTGTTATTGGGGATGTGTATTAGTTGGTGAATTCTTTGTTTGTATATAAAGATTTCTTCACTTTACAGTGGTGGGTCTGATGATGTCAAATCTAGACGAAAGCTCTTAACCCCTTGTAAAACTGGTTCTTATATTAAACTTTAGCGTGATGTTCTTTTGGACAGTTGGATGTTTTATTTTTTTGAAATGTTGTTAGATGTTTAAATACATTTAATGCAAGTCTATTTATTAAAGAAGATATTATAAATTTAAACAAAGCAAATATATATTTGCTTAAGTCTACATAGCCTTCTCATACCCATTTATTAAATAACCTTATTTGTTTTGACTGGGAATATACCACAAATTTATTTCAGCCTACTGAAATTAAGCACTGTGTACTATAGAATAGTGTATACAACAGCTCAAACATAGCAATGTCTACATTTATTTATACTTGGTAGAATACATTTTCTTAAAATTAAACTTACATCAGACTGGAACTTTTTTATAAAGAACTGTCTTCTTCCTTCAAATTACACGTTTTTTTTCTAAAGTACATAGGATTTGGATGAAGTTCATATTGAAGTGAGGAGCAATAGAGCAGTGGTTTTGGAGTAACAGATTTTCAAATATGCCTTTTTTCACAGATGCAACTCGACATTTATGAGAAGCATGTGGAACAGTCTCACATTCTTATTTATTTCATGCTGTATGAACATTTTGTCAGTCTATCTGTCATGAGGTCACTGGAGATGATAACTCTGATAACTCTTTGATTCTTGCTGTGCTTGGCTTTTTGAAAACTCTCCTGCTTTTAATACTTCTTTCCCCTCTTTGCAGTTAATTACCTCCATCACATGGCTTTCTCAAAAGCTACACAATGCTCTGCTCCAGTGGCATAGAGGGATAAAATTCTTTCCATGGCCCAGCCAACCCAGTGGCTTAGGTGACTGGTGGAGCAGCAGGGAAAGGGATGAGCTTGTCCATCCCAGGAGGGGGATGTCCATTGATATGCTCCCTAAAGGAAAGGCATGCTCCAAAGAGGGGAATTTGTCCTTGGATATCATCAATGAGCATGGGCTATGGGAGCAAAGGAGTAGGTATGTCATAAACAAAAAAATGCCCCTGGATGGAAGCAGCGATGAGCCAAGCCCCCAGGACACCCAAAGGATCTATGACCGGTAACAATTTCCTAAGACAAATTCAAATTAAAAAAGTTAAAAAAGAAAAGAAAGAAAAGAAAAAGGAGGCCACAACTAGTCAGTCAGAAAGCAACACTACTAATAAAATGGACACAAATCTATCAAAAAGATTAAACTAACTAAAAATTATTGAACTAACAAATGGTAGCATAATCTTCACTGCACTAGTAAAACACATACAAAAATCTGACACTGCAAGAAAGTACCTCAAAGCTAGAGTGAAAACCTCTAAAAGGACAATCCATTCATAAAAAAATGTAGAATATACTTATAGTCCAGTTCAACAACTTACACAATTTCTGTCTACTTATAGTCCAGTTCAACAACTTACACAATTTCTGCAGTCCTCCAAATTGATCAGTAGGTGCCCTGTTGTTGTTGCTCTACACTCTCTTCCAGTAAACTCTCCAGATGGTATCTTTCAAGTGTCATTGGTCTTGCTCAGAATCTACCCTCTCAAAAAAGGCAAACGTCTTTCCCTTGTTGCTCTAAGATCTTCCTTTCAGATGCATTTCTGCTGGTTTCATTTCTGTTGCTTGTATGCTTTATCACATTGTTTGTGGTACGTATAGCAGCTCAACAGTAAAGAGAATTTTAAAAGCAAAGCAACATTTTGAAACAAAGCACCAGTTTCATAACAAAAGCAATGTATTAATTACAAAATTAGCAATTTCATGCCCTTTTTAATACCCACAATGCCACAATGAAACCCTACTTGCACAAAAATTCAAGTTCCTGCTTAGGATAGGTCATGAGACCTAGATAACCCATCTGCACTTGCATTTATCTAATCTGGTCTAATTATCCCTTTGTTAATACTAGAGTTATTAAAAATGTTGCTTTACTTAACCTCTCTATGAACTCATCAGCTCTGGGCTTTGGATAAGTTTCAAATTTTGACATCTTATTCAGTTTTCAGAAATCACTGCATCAAGTCATCTGGCTTCAGGACCAACACAGACTGTTGTATTCACTTTTGCATTATTCACTATCTCCCAGCTAAAGCTTCGTTCTCACTTCTTGCATCATTGCGTTTCTTTGGAACTTTGGTATCTTACATAGTTTTAGGCTTAACTTCTCCACAGCACATTTTCAGTATGATGTCGAATTATTTTTTTTTCTTCTGGTTAGCTCAGAGAAAATTTCTCTATTACTTTTAAAATCTCTTTTCACTTCTTATTTCTGGACATTAGACAAAGTTTTGTCTGTCTGAACTGCAGGAATAGAATTCCTTGGCAACTTACTATTGGTGCCTGTACCTTAGCTCCCAGAGTGACCACAGAAGCTTCCAGTTCCCTTTATAGTTTTATGTGGCATATCTGCCCAGGCCTCTTCTTTCTTATTTGAGTATTTCCTTGTTCCCTATGTTAATTTTCTCTCTAGAACCTCAAAGGGCCCTTGCCTTTTTGCTAGGAATTTAATCTTAATGAGGTGGCTAACACTATCACTTTGTACCGTATTTTAAACTTCCTGAGTCTGACATTCTTGTTAGACATAAAAATGAAATGTTATAGCCTTTGCAAATGTTATTTCACTGCTGCCATAACAATTGTTAACCTTGCTCACATGTTTGTAAAATGTGTTATTATATTTTAAAGACAGGTTTTCTATTTTTCCCCATGTCTCCTTATCTAGATCCAGCAAACTTTGGAGATGTCTTCCGTAGAGTAACTCAGATGGGTAAATCCTGTTGAAGATTGGGGCACCCATCTTGGGTCTATATTATATCAATGAACATTTAGTTTAACAAACACCTAAACATCGACCCCTAAACTTCGAAAGCTACAAAGCGCGAATGTCCAACTACACTAATTTTTTTACAGGGAAAAAATTTGCTTGGCTGTCATCAGGAATTTGCCCTTTTCCCCTGATGTAAAGCGATCTCCGAGTTGGTATATTTAGTTGGGGGGGTGGGGCAAAGTCCCCACTTGATTATGGCTTGAAAGAATGTTTTGATTTTCACCGGCCAAGCAAATTTTTACCCTGTAAAGAAATTTGCATAATTGGCCATTCGCGGTTTGTAGCTTTCGACGTTTACGGGTCGACGTTTAGGTCTTCGACAACCTAAACTTTCATTGATATAATATAGACCACCCATCTTACAGCAAAACAAGAAAGGTAGGAAAATAACTGATCCCATTTCTTACCATTTTGTTCTATGGGCCTGTTTAGCATAGATTTCAGAATTTTATTAAAGAGCTTCACTTATCCGTCAGTTTGAGGATGGTTTGCTGATGTTGTTAACTGTTTTAATTTAAATAGACTGCAAAGCTGATGCATTACTCTCAAAATAAATTGGACTCCTGATCTCTGAATATTTCTTTGGTTTCCCTAACCTAATGAAAAGTAACCCTTCAGTAACATCTTTGGCTGTTGACTTAGCAGTTTTCTCAGTAGTGTGTCAGACTGCTGCTTCTGCCACCCCATATTTTTATTTGAGTTAATTACAAATTATTATACATCTAACTGTGCTCCATCTCCTATAATTTCCCCCCCCCCCCCCACAGTGTCCTTAAACAGTGGACATCTTGCTGTATTATAATATAATCTGCAGTGGTACTTGTATAATACTTTATTATATACTTTTATTATATATAAATATGTGTATGTATTATACGGCAAATATTAGTACATGCAACATTTGTATGTATTTTATACCTGGAACTTGTGTTTCTAGAGACCCTAGACAGCAGTTCTTTTTTCAGTTTGTTGTAGTCTAAAAATTAAGTATCTTCTATGCCCTGTTAACTAAGAAAGCAAAATCCTGGCCTCGTCAGCCTGAGCCCATTTCTCCTGGCTAGCATAACTCGTTACTAGAAATGCTTCAATACCATGAGCCTTGCTGAGTTTCTTTTGTGGCAGCCAGTGGTGTGCAAAGGGTGGGCTGGTGGAACCTATCAACCCGAGGTGTAAGCAATAAGAAGGTACATTGTGGCAGGGTAAAGGAGGCAGCTGCTCTGGGTGCAAGGTGTTAGGGAGCACAATGTTAAGGTGTTGACAGTAGAGTAATGCACTACTGACATTGAGAAAAGAATTACGATAGTGCACTTACAGCCAAGGATGAAGCTCTGAAGTGGTTTGTCTGTGTGGTGCTTTAACTGTACAAGCCACTTGTTACTTTTGTGTCAACTGGTTTGTTATAGATTCAGAGAAGAACTTCTGCCCCACTTTTGGTCTTCAACTTTGAGAGGAATTTTTTTTATCACTTTTACTTTGAAAGGACATTTTTTAGACCTCTAACTGGGGTTGAGGGAATGCCAGATCAGATCAGAAAACTGCACAGGGCATCAGATAGCCTAGATTTATTTTCTGGTGGTGTAGTGGTTTCTGGAGTGGCCAGCCATATATACCATCTCCAAGGTCATACAACAACAGAAAACTTAATGTTCCCTGAAGGTGGCTTTCAGTGACATCTCCTTCATGGTATCTCTGGGCAAATTACAATCAATGTGTTCACCTTCCCTTACAGGCTGTAAAGCAGGAGCAAAAATGTATTGCAGTTTGATATAATAACCCAATTTGGCCTACTTGAAACAGCACTATTGTAGTAACTTCAATACATAGTGGACATTGAATTTCAAATTCAGTGCACTGTATTTATAGTAAAGCATAAAAGCAAAATGAAATCAAGCTTAGTTCTGTAGCAAGAAATGTATGTTAAACAGAAACAAAGTCTTACTGTTCCAGTTTCATATACATCAAACATTGCAGCTGATCTCAGGCAAACTTCAGGTAATTCTCCAAACAGATTTGCAGGTGTCTTCCTGTTGTTCCACCCTTTCTTCCAGTACTCCAGCTGATGTCTTCTAAGATTACATATTCTGAGCACAATATTCCATCTCAAAGGAAGATAAATATCTCTGCCACGGTTTTCTAAGCTCTTCTTTTTAACTGCATGTATGTAGCTGCACACTGTCTGTTCCTGTATGCTTTACCATGTTGTTTGGAAAGTATAGATCAGCATAACATTAAATAGTGTTTTCATAGCATAGCAACATTTTCAACCAGCTCAACATTAAATAGTATTTTATAGCATAGCAACATGTTCAACCAGCTCAGCAGTAAATGGTATATTCATAGCATCACAACATTTTCACTCAGCTTAACAATAAACAGTATACTCATAGTATTGCAGCATTTTCACCCAGCTCAGCATTAAACATGATTTTCATAGCATAGCAACATTTGTACAACACTACAACAGTTGCAGTCACAACATTATTTCACTACAAAATCTGTATTTTTATTTCTTTTTAGCAGCTAATATCCACTATACCACATTAGACACACATCTACACACACACACACACACACACACACACACACACACACACACACACACATACACAAGCACACTTTGCCCATACTTGTATTTATATATAACATATATAAAAAATAAGAATGGAGATGGATGAAGGATTCATTTTGACAAGTGGTACTTTTTTGTATACTGATGCAAGACCATTGACTATATTTTTTCTACCACTGATGTTAGGACTGACTAAGTTTTAGAAATTCAAAAAGGCAGATGGCTATTATTGGATTTTACATGAGATACAGTACAATTTAGGATAATTAATGTTAATGATACAAGATAAGCCACAAAACAGATTAAACATATTAGTCCTTGAATATTTCTTTTGTTTTATGATCATTAACAGGGATGTGTAGATGATTTTACAAGTGATACATTGAAGAAAATATTATAATAATTTTAGTAATATAATGAGGTGAGTACATTGCAAAAAGAATAAATAATTCAAAACTCAAGAATGTATTTATTAAATGAGATATAAGGCAAATTATTTGACAAATATTTGTAATATATCATAATAAATCCTTTGTCCACTTAGAAATTAAGGAGAAAATCTACTGATCATATTAAGAGTAACAGAAAGCAGATTCTGAGACTTATTCAGGTAGGAGAAAAAGAAATATAAAAAAATGAAAGAATTTTCTGAAAATAAGCAGTCGGTTAGAGAGATGCTTAAGAACAGAGTGCGTACTGTTGGACATAGTTTTAAAATGTTAGCTCAGTTTATGTTGAAGCATAAAGAGAATGTGGTAATTATGACAGACTAAATTTTGCTTTTTTTAAAGGGAGAGTAAGTTAAATATTACAGAATAAAATACATTTCAAAAATTGCTAGAATATTTAATAAGTAAATATAAATATAAAATGCTGTGACATCAAAGTCCTTGTATGTAACTTATATAGCAGAATTAAAATTAAAAAATAAGAAAAAAATGCTGTGGGTGTGTCAATAAAAGAAATGGAGTTTGTGAGTTAAGATATGATTGTGTTTCAAAGTTTTGCCATTAAATAAATATCTTTCCTCCAAACTAAACATGGATTACTGGGTGGGTACTCTAAAATTTATCCTGAGACTAATTGGCCTGTCCCTATTTGAGAAATGAAATAAACCCTGAGGGAGAGTATTGGTAAGGTGTACATGGCCATTATACGAAAATTGCCTTGAAACGCATATGGATTCTATGAATCAGGAGCCAGCTGACAAGAATACATTATGTCAAGATGATGCCTGTCTGATTCCTGCTGTTTATCTTCTCCCATTTATTCTCTTCCATCACTGTCTTTCTGAGTTGCGATCTCCATGACATACTCCATGCTATCAAGTGGCTGGTTGTATTTATGGAGCAGAAAATCTGTTTCAGGTTGTGAGGAATAAAAAAACATTAACTCATAGCTTTGCTACACGAGTTGAATCTTAGATCACCTTGCTCAGATGTGTGATGAAGTACAATGCATTTCCTTTAAAATAACATCCAAACTCCTTTCAGCAAGAGCAATGAGACTGACCAACAACATATGCAAATGGCACCTCATTTTACTACGTCATCCTAAAGTCAGTCCCCAAGGGATACACCACCATCTCATTCTACACTGCGGTTTCAGGACCGCACATTTATTTTAAGAGGCTGGAACACAAAATTATATATATATATATATATATATATATATATATATATATATATATATATATATATATATATATATATATATATATATATACATATATATATATATATATATATATATATATACAGTGGCGGCTGGTGACTTTAAATCACAGGGGGGCTGCAGGAGACAGCTGAATGGGTGGGGTCAAGGGGAGGGGTGTGGTCAACCAGCAAGGGGAGGAGCTATGCACAAAACCACAAAAAATAACTTTAATTAAATACGCTGCCCTGGGTGGCAAACCATCATTATGAAAGTCCAATCAAGACAAAAATAAGTGTAGAAGAATAAAAATATTTCAATGCATTGGCTGCATGACAGCTTACTTAATATCTAGATGGAAACAAAAGGTTGTGAGGCATGAAAAATAAATTACTTTTAAATACATTACTGGAATGCCAGTCAAAATCAAGTATAAGAAAAACCAGAAACACTCAACTCAAACCACTTCTCCTTGCACTGCAGTTCTAATTATAATATATTCAGCTTTATTAAAGTACCAAGTAACATGCTGAAAGTAGAAATCTATGTGATGCCCCCACTTGTAAAAATGTTTCTTATCCAAAAAAGACCTGCTGCCTGACAACTTGTTTCATGGGGAAAACATGATAAAAGTAAAAAATGAAAAGCAATCATGAAACAAGCTCAAGATACATTGCTTAAAGGATTACTGTACAGGTTATGGACCACACATGATTGGCATTCTGTTTAGTTTACGGGTAAAGTCTGTAGAGATGACTGGAAGTCTCCAACAAGTGTAATGAGCTTTTTAAAATAATGGAATCCTGTCCTTTAATACCCAAGACTTATACATTATCTAGTCAAGTATTCTCTGCATGGCAACAACAGAAAGGCTTTCAATGTTGGCAATTCTTTAACAGTATACTTATTAAAGCTTACTTGCATCTTACGATCTCAGACAAGCTTACCTTATGGTCATTCATTAAAGCATTGCTACTTAAACACAGAGCAACAGGCACTTTGAGTAATAAGCATATATCTGAGTAATAAGCATAAATCAACAGTACAAAAATATGACAGAAACTAGACCATTCTGCAAAGTCAAGGACAGATGAAAAGCCACTGTAGTACTTATGCAGTGTGTCCTCCCCATCCAAGGTAGATACAACTACTCCTTGCCTTGCTTGGACACATCCAGAGTCACTACATGGGGCAGTGGGGTGCAACAAGCATGTCACAATTTGAAATCTCTCTGGCTGACTGTGATAGCCCTGACACATTTGTCATACCTCTCAACCTCAAGAGCAAGAAATCTGGACAAAGCCATACACAGAAGTGGGACAAAGGCCCAAAAATAAGGACAATTTTAAATATTGCTCTAATAAACTTAGAAAGATAATAGAATAGGTCTTGCATTAGTATGAATTTTCTGAAGGGTATAAAATCTGAAACTCAAATGTCTGTCATTTTCTAACTTCAGTCTTTAGTGATTTGTCACTAATTTGCCAAAAAACACAATTTTATGAAAAATGGACCAAAAATGTGATGCAAAAATATAAAATAGACACACAATACAGCTGCTACCTGTCAATGAAGGGACACTTTAATATTAGTACTGCTACCTTGAGCAGCTGACAAAATAAAAGAATCTACATGCATTTCAAGTAATCTATAACTTTGATTATAGGTTCATAGGTTCATAGGTTTATACTAGGCTATCTGCCCTAAGGCATTTATAAGCCTAGCCCAAATTTTTGTGGCTTACGCCACCCCTTATATGAAAAAATACTGTGCCCATTAGTTTGTTGTGCCTCTGTCCAGCAGTGACACAGAGATGATTCCCAGGGTAAACCTACGATCTCCCATCCACAGGTCAAGATTTCTCTTGAACAGAGCCAGCGAGGTGCTCTGCCTCACATGGACCGGGATTTTATTCCACAGCATAGGGAGTATCTGAGTGATAAATCTATCCCTCCAGCGTGTCCTATTTATATCCGTGCTAAGGTTTAAGTCGCTTGCTCTAGTGGTTTTGGTGGATTTGGATTTTTTGAGGTGGAGCATGTCCATTAATTTCGGGTTGGACATGGCCTTGTATGTCAGGCACATGTCACCTCTGAGCAGACGGTATGCGACTGAATAGAGCTGGAGTTTCTTCAATCTGGCAGCATATGACAGATTTTGGAGTCCCTTTATCCTTTTGGTGAGGAACTTTTGGGGTCTCTCCAATTGCTGCAGATGTCGGGTGAGATACATCCCGAATGGGGCATTGTACTCGATCATTGGTCTGATAAGTGAAGAGTACAGGGGAACAATGACCTCACTAGATCTGGATGTGATTCCCTTCATGATCAGGTGGGCAATGTAGAAGGTCTTTCTAACCACTTTTATTACAGTTATTTCTTAATTGTAAACCCTCCATGTTTTCTTCCAAAATTGCTATTTTGCGGAGGGATTATTAGGGGGAAGAGCAACATTTTGAGCCAAAAATTGGGGACAGTTGAGAGGTTGGCTATGCCTAATTCTATAAAGCAATTTATTTGCATGTACCTCTCAACCTGTTAATGCAGTAAATCTGAACAAGGCCAACTATATTGGGGGCACATATAAACAGTACTAAAAATTGCTCTTGTATAAATTGAGACAGTTGATAGAACAGCTCTTACTTTAACATGCATTTTTCTGAAGGTTATGAAGTCTGAAACTTATTATTTAGTGACTTAATTCCTAAATGATTTGCCAGAAAACTACAAATTTTATGAAGAACAAACCAAAACTAAGAAGCAAAAATCTATTCATTCTTTGAAAATCTGGACAGTTGGGAGGTATAGTTCAGCTGGGCCTGTCTGAATTTGCTGCCCTTCCCCCCTGACAAAATAATGGTTGAATGGAGCCTCTGCAGCCATTCCAATTAACCATTACTTGGCTATTTCACTCCATTTACCATAAACACTAATGTGCATACTGCTTTACTTCTATGATGAGTTGGACTTCATTTGAAAGTTTTATTTTGTATTTTACAGCACAAACACTAAGTCATCTGTTAAACAAAGCAATGCAGTCTCACAATGAAAACTTAGCATTAAAACTTCTCTGCCCTTGAAACTCACATTCATTGAAACAGCATTGAAACCCACATTCAAAGAAAATACATTTTGCCAGTGGCAGATAAAGATTAATTTTGGACTGTTTTCAAATCATAGGCCCCTTGCATATGAAACATACATGTGCTCTTTGATACACCTTCCTCATTGTACTAAAATTATATTCCTTGTACAATACAGTACACTTGTTAGAGGGTGTTTTAAATTTGTTTTGAACATTTTTCCAGTAAGCAATGAAACAAACCATATGCACCCATAATGGCAAAACTGCCCAGTTGAGAACATTTATCATAAAAAAGTCTACTCAGACTTCCACAGTCTACCATTATTAGTAAATATACACAATTCTACATTCCACCATTATTAGTAAAAATGCACAATTCTACAGTCCACCATTATCAGTAAATATGCACAATTCTACAGTCCACCTTTATCAGTAAATATGCACAATTCTACAGTCCATTATCAGTAAATATGCACAATCTCTGAAGTAAGTCATCTAAATAATTCCACATTAAAGAAATCTGTAACTAATGAAGGGGTTGCTGCTAGCAATCACCTTTATATTTCATGGTTTCATCGAAAAATAAAGTGTCTGTTGCCCCTCAGGAATAAATTGCCTATATTACATTAAAAAATGATAAGCTAGTAATAATATTGCAAGAGGAAATGGATGGCAAACTGATAACAGACCCATAGTTAGTATCTTCACCAAGGAAACATTCCCACTACGGCAGCATCCACCCTTTGTGGGAGTAGAACCCACAGCCTTCTGCATCAAAAGCAAACACACAACCTGTTGTGCTAGAGTATTAACTAGGCAAAGCACTAAACTTCTATTCCCCTGCAGCTCTCAGCTCCTTGTAAAATCTACTCAATACTCAACTGCATCTCAACTTCACAGCTCAAGAAAATTGGAAAAAGCCAGAATGTATTGGGGGGGGGGTCAAAAGCCCAAAAACCAGGGACACATTAAACATTGCTTGTATAATCTTGGAAAGTTGCTATAATAAAATGTTGTGTTGCCACCATGCATTTTACTGCCAAGGTCCCTGAGCAAAAAACAGTCAGAGTAACATACCACTACGCCACATCAGCTGCTTTGTAAAAGAGAGGAAGACTGAAACTTAAATGGCTATCATTTAGTGAATTCAGTTCTCACCATAGCTGTCAACCTCTTAGTACAAAACACCTGGACAAACCCAGTAATGAGGGAATACAGCACTCAAACATATTCAGTGAATTCAGTTCTTGCCATAGCTGTCAACCTTAGCACAAAAACCTGGACGAAGCCAATAATGGGGGAATACAGTCCCAAAAATAGGGACACATTTAAAATATTAATCTTATAAACTTAGAAAATTGCTAGAAAAAAAGGTTGTGCTACTATGCATTCTGAAGAACATGAAGTTTGAAATTCAAATGCCGGTCAGTTTTACTGCTGACAGAACAAAAACAATTTTCAGCAGAGACCCAGGGATTAATACTGCAGACACATCTTTGTAAAATGACAGGGCACCAGAGCAAATCCACACAAACACAGGGAGAAGATGCAGACTCCACACAGAAGCCACCCCAACCAAGAATCAAACCAGAAAAACCTATAGCTGTGAGGCAACAATGCTACCACTGCACCATCAAATATGCAAGAAATTAAACATTCAGAAACCTGAAGTCTGAAATTCAAATGCCTGTCAATTTTACTGCGGACAGAACAAAAACAATTTTCAGCAGAGACGCAGGGATTAATACTGCAGACGCGTCTTTGTAAGATGGCAGGGCACCAGAGCAAATCCACACAAACACAGGTAAGAGATGCAGACTCCACACAGAAGGCACCCCAACCAAGAATAAAACCCGAAAACCTATAGCTGTGAGGCAACAATACTACCACTGCACCATCAAATATGCAAGGAGTTAAACATTCAGAAACCTGAAGTCTGAAATTCAAATGCCTGTCAATTTTACTGCGGACAGAACAAAAACAATTTTCAGCAGAGACGCAGGGATTAATACTGCAGACACGTCTTTGTAAAATGGCAGGGCACCAGAGCAAATCCACACAAACACAGGGAAGAGATGCAGACTCCACACAGAAGGCACCCCAACCAAGAATCTAACCAGAAAACCTATAGCTGTGAGGCAGCAATACTACTACTGCACCATCAAATATGCAAGGAATTAAACATTCAGAAACCTGAAGTCTGAAATTCAAATGCCTGTCAATTTTACTGCGGACAGAACAAAAACAATTTTCAGCAGAGACGCAGGGATTAATACTGCATACACGTCTTTGTAAGATGGCAGGGCACCAGAGCAAATCCACACAAACACAGGGAGGAGATGCAGACTCCACACAGAAGGCACCCCAACCAAGAATCAAACCAGAAAAGCTATAGCTGTGAGGCAACAATACTACCACTGCACCATCAAATATGCAAGCAATGAAACATTCAGAAACCTGAAGTCTGAAATTCAAATGCCTGTCAATTTTACTGTGGACAGAACAAAAACAATTTTCAGCAGAGACGCAGGGATTAATACTGCAGACACGTCTTTGTAAAATGGCGGGGCACCAGAGCAAATCCACACAAACACAAGGAGGAAATGCAGACTCCACACAGAAGGCACCCCAACCAAGAATCAAACCAGAAAACCTATAGCTGTGAGACAACAATACTACCACTGCACCATCAAATATGCAAGGAACTAAACATTCAGAAACCTGAAGTCTGAAATTCAAATGCCTGTCAATTTTACTGCGGACAGAACAAAAACAATTTTCAGCAGAGACACAGGGATTAATACTGCAGACACGTCTTTGTAAAATGGCAGGGCACCAGAGCAAATCCACACAAACACAGGGAGGAGATGCAGACTCCACACAGAAGCCACCCCAACCAAGAATCAAACCAGAAAACCTATATCTGTGAGGCAACAATACTACCACTGCACCATCAAATATGCAAGGAATTAAACATTCAGAAGAAGAACAACAGCAGCAGAATCCACAGAAAATAGTTTATTATAAACTCTCTCTGACGTCTCGGCCAAAGCCTTCAAGGAGAATGAATCATAAAAAACACCAGCAAATATATACAGCAGTGCAAATGTTAATCACTCAATTAACACATACAAATTGAAAATCAATTAAGCAGCACTTTCCAATTAAAATATACATTTAGACCAAAAGGGGACATTGTCTTAAACTTTAAAATGTACACTGCCTCTTTATACAATAAAAGTGACTTAACATTGTGATGTTCAGAAACACCAACTTGTTCCAAGATAGTACCTTGAAGATGCCTGCTATTACCATTATGAAACTGTGAAAAATGCATGGCAACAGGGCTTTCTTCCCCACCATTCTCAATGTCTTTTATGTGCTCTAAGAGCCTCACCTTAAATGCTCTCTTAGTTTCACCAATATAAACTTTTTGACATGGGCACCACAGTGCATATATCACACCAACAGAATTACACTGAAAAAATTGTTTACTATTAAATCTAATATTATTAATATATGCAAAGCATGGTACAATAAAATTACATGCTTTGCATTTTCCACAAGGATACGTACCTATCTTAGTAACAGTTTGATGAATGACATCAGGTGGTAAACTAAATTTGCTTTTAACTAAAAAATCTCTAATATTTTTGCCTCTACGGAACGAGAATTTAAGTTTTAAATTTAACCATGTCTGGACGCTATATAGCGAACATAAATAATTCCAAAATTTTGTAACAATTTCAGTAAACTCCATAGTAAAATTACCAAAGGTAGTAACAAAATATAAAGTCTCCTTTCCCTCATTGGACTCATTATTCAATTTAGCACGATGTTTGTGCATACTACAAGACTGGATACTATTTTGTCTATTGCCACATTTTAAACGCTGATAGCTATCTTCTAATATTTTTTGACTATAATTAAACCTAATTCTTTATTAAACACCTGAGGTTTATTGCATAATCTATATATTCTCAACATTTCACTATATGGAAGAGCTTTCAACATATGGGGGGGATGACCACTAGTTCCATGTACATACTGGAACCCCCCTTCAAATTTCCTATTCAAAGAAGCTACCCATTTCAATATTTGTGGTTTGCGAAAGTATCTAGAAACAGAGACTACACCCATGGGACTTAGAATTTTTAAAGACCCTACTACTCCATTTGACCTGTCTTCAGAGACTGATTGTGCTTTTCACAAAAGATGGGTAGGTGCAGCTCATAATTGTGTTACTGAATGGTTACGCATATTAGTAGAGCGTGATCAGTTAAAACAAAAGGAATTATGTACTGATATTAAGAAAATCTGCTCTGAATTATCAGCTAGCGTTTCTATTCCTACTTTGGAAGAATTTTTAAAACAAACTAATAGTAAACTTGTTGACTACGAAGCTACGTTGATTGAGCGAAAGAACGGGAAGCTACTGCGTGATATACGAGACTATGAGAACAACAAGGCTTTTCTTTCTAGAGCCAATCATGTTAAGGCGCGTAAACAAGTTAGGTTTCACCAAAATACAGCAACGCATCAACAACACAACTCTTCAGCGTCCGAAGGTGGTTATACATCTTTCGAAGAAGAGAACGTGGACTCTGAATTTCCGCTATTGCCAGTAGCTCAACAGGGTGAGAATTTTCATCAGACTTTTCGTAGAGACTCCAATCTTTCATTTAATAACACCCAGGGACAAAAACGACAGAGAGAACAGTTTTCCAATACAGGTGGTGACCAATATAGACAGAGTGGCCACAAGCGAGGTAAATGGTGACATTAATACCAATAAATATGTTACAAATTTATCCAGTTACTTTTTTAGTGATGTGGAAATGTCTGTTCTTAATAGGGGATTGAAATTTATCCCCACAGTAATAACAAGATTATATGATGTACAGAAAGATGTGTATGCTTTTGGCAGGAAGCTGCACCTGAAGTATTTTTTAAACAATTGTATGAACATGTAGAAACTTCAGTTAGCAATGACAACAGTACCAGTTCATCAGATAGCTTTTACTCTTGTGTTTCTGATTAAATGGTAAATGCCTATTGTAAATTTGACACTAACAAAGTTCCTTCTAATTGTTTTATTCCCAATAGTTTAAATACTGATGTTTGTAATTTTGTTGATTTGGCTAATTATTTTACGGAATGTGCATATAAGAATTTTATGCGGAACAAACAAAATATTGAATATAATATGCAATTTATAGAATGGCAGGCACTAATGGCATTGAGTAATAAACAAGAAATTATTTTTAAACAATCAGACAAAGGTAATACGCTAGTTGTTATGGACTCTATTTTTTATTTAAACATGTGCATGGAACATCTTAATGACACCAGTACTTATGAAGTAGTAGATAGAAGTTTGTTTGTATCTGCTATGATGGAATATACAGAACTTATTAATAAGGGTGTCAGATTGGGGTATTTTTCTCAAGCAGATGTGAAAAATAAATTTAAAATAGACGGTTGTTCTATGGCCTTTTTTTATTGTCTGCCTAAAATACATAAGAACTTGAGAAAACCTCCAAGCAGACCAATAGTTTCTGGCTGTAACTATTTTTTGCATAATCTAGGAATTTTTTTACATAACTTTTTGCTACCTTATGTCACCAAGTTACCATCATATATTACAGATGTTTTTGATTTTTTAGAAAAAGTAAAAAATATTAGTTGGAATCAGAACATGTTATGGGTAACTATTGATGTTAAGAGCCTTTATACTAATATTAAACATCAGTTTGGTATAGACGCCATAAAAATTTTTTTAGGTGATTCTCCAGCCACTGAGTATATAGTAGAACTACTTTATTTTTCACTAGTTCACAACTATTTTGAATTTAACAATACCATATACCATCAACTACAAGGTACTGCCATGTGGGCTGCTTTTGCCCCTATGTATGCGAACCTCGTTATGGAGTTGTTTGAACTAGAGGTTATTTATAAACATAATTTTTTTCAGACACATGTTATTAAATATTTTAGATATGTGGATGATTTAATATTTCTAGTAGATGGTAATTTTTTTGCCATTCAACAATTTATTGTAGATCTTAATAATAATAGGTTTATGTTACAATTTGATGGCTTAAAAATAGGCACATGTGTTCCTTTTTTGGATGTGGTATTGGACATTTCAGATGGCTTAAATTTGGTGACTTCTTTGAATAGGAAATTTGAAGGGGGGGTTCCAGTATGTACATGGAACTAGTGGCCATCCCCCCATACGTTGAAAGCTCTTCCATATAGTGAAATGTTGAAAATATATAGATTATGCAATAAACCTCAGGTGTTTAATAAAGAATTAGGTTTAATGATAGAATCTTTTCTTTATAGAGGCTATAGTCAAAAAATATTAGAAGATAGCTATCAGCGTTTAAAATGTGGCAATAGACAAAATAGTATCCAGTCTTGTAGTATGCACAAACATCGTGCTAAATTGAATAATGAGTCCAATGAGGGAAAGAAGACTTTATATTTTGTTACTACCTTTGGAAATTTTACTATGGAGTTTACTGAAATTGTTACAAAATTTTGGAATTATTTATGTTCGCTATATAGCGTCCAGACATGGTTAAATTTAAAACTTAAATTCTCGTTCCGTAGAGGCAAAAATATTAGAGATTTTTTAGTTAAAAGCAAATTTAGTTTACCACCTGATGTCATTCATCAAACTGTTACTAAGATAGGTATGTATCCTTGTGGAAAATGCAAAGCATGTAATTTTATTGTACCATGCTTTGCATATATTAATAATATTAGATTTAATAGTAAACAATTTTTTCAGTGTAATTCTGTTGGTGTGATATATGCACTGCGGTGCCCATGTCAAAAAGTTTATATTGGTGAAACTAAGAGAGCATTTAAGGTGAGGCTCTTAGAGCACATAAAAGACATTGAGAATGGTGGGGAAGAAAGCCCTGTTGCCATGCATTTTTTCACAGTTTCATAATGGTAATAGCAGGCATCTTCAAGGTACTATCTTGGAACAAGTTGGTGTTTCTGAACATCACAATGTTAAGTCACTTTTATTGTATAAAGAGGCTGTGTACATTTTAAAGTTTAAGACAATGTCCCCTTTTGGTCTAAATGTATATTTTAATTGGAAAGTCCTGCTTAATTGATTTTCAATTTGTATGTGTTAATTGAGTGATTAACATTTGCACTGCTGTATATATTTGCTGGTGTTTTTTATGATCCATTCTCCTTGAAGGCTTTGGCCGAGACATCAGAGAGAGTTTGTAATAAACTATTTTCTGTGGATTCTGCTGCTGTTGTTCTTCTTCTTTTGTTCCTTGGTTGCTATATTAAACATTCAGAAACCTGAAGTCTGAAATTCAAATGCCTGTCAATTTTATTTAACATTTGTTAATCAGGACAGTCTGACTTGGAACAAAAAAACAATTTTCAGCAGAGGCCCAGGAAGAAATAATGCAGACATGTCTTTGTAACATGGGAGGCCACAAAAGCAAACCCACACAAACACAGGGAGAAGATACAGACCCCACAAAGAAGGAACCCCAGCCAAGAATCAAACCTGAGAACCTGAAGCTGTGAGGCAACAATGCTACCAGTGCATCATCAAATAAAAACAAACCCATACAAACACAGAGAGAATATAACAGACCCCACAAAGAAGGAACCCCAGCCAAGAATCAAACTGGAAAACCTGCAGCTGTGAGGCAACAATGCTACTACTACACCATCAAATATCAAGCATTGCAACATTTACAAACCACAGATATTATGAGGAACAGATCAGATCAAATATGAGGCAAAAATCTGCAATTTTTTTACAAATGGTGGTGCGTAGGGAACTCAGGATTTTAACACCTGCATACAGGGTACAGGGTTCAAGCCTGAGGTATTCCCTACCACACCACCATGAGCACCTGGGGCATTTACACACACACACCCCCCCCCATAAATTCAAACAAGTATAAAGGCAGCAGCAAGTACCATACATGACACACACACACCATAAATTCAAACAAGTATAAAGGCAGAGCACCATACACTTACCTGTTCGTTCTCCATAATATCCAGCTAATGTACATCCTGCCCGTGCAATACTCCGAAGACCCGTGAGATCCCTGCAATCAAACCTCCTTCCCGATGAGACTGTTCTGTCCTTTCTGACTGCTGCTGTTGCAGTCCGGCCCCGACACATTATCCCAGCGAGTCTGTGCACTTTAAAAGTGCACAGACGTCTCCTTGTGTTTCCCTATGGGGACTGCCGGACTGCCTGGAGCATGCGCATAGACGTGCAGTAGTCGGGACTACTGCGCATGCGCGAAGTCCGCGAAAATTTTAAAAGATTTTTTTCTCTATTTTTATTTCTTTCTTTTTGTTCTGAGGTTTATACTAGGCTATCTGCCCTAAGGCACCTTACGCCACCCCTTATGTTAAAAAATACTGTGCCCATTAGTTTGTTGTGCCTCTGTCCAGCAGTGACACAGAGATGATTCCCGGGGTAAACCTACGATCTCCCATCCACTGGTCAAGATTTCTCTTGAACACAGCCAGCGAGGTGCTCTGCCTCACATGGACCGGGATTTTATTCCACAGCATAGAGAGTCTCTGGGTGACAAATCTATCCCTCCAGCATGTCCTATTTATATCCGTGCTAAGGTTTAAGTCACTTACTCTAGTGGATCTGGTAGATTTGGATTTTTTGAGGTGGAGCATGTCCATTAATTCCGGGTTGGACATGGCCTTGTATGTCAGGCACAGGTCACCTCTGAGCAGACGGTATGCGACGAAATAGAGCTGGAGTTTCTTCAGTCTGGCAGCATATGACAGATTTTGGAGTCCCTTTATCCTTTTGATGAGGAACTTTTAGGGTCTCTCCAATTGCTGCAGGTGTCGGGTGAGATACATCCCGAATGGGGCATTGTACTCGATCATTGGTCTGATAAGTGAAGAGTACAGGGGAACAATGACCTCACTTGATCTGGATGTGAATCCCTTCATGATCAGGTGGACAATGTAGAAGGTCTTTCTAACCACTTTAGCAATGTGAGTGTCAAAAGAAAGGCCACTGTCAACCTGGGTCCCCAGGTCCCTGATAACCTCTTCTGTGCTTAGTGGATTGCCACCTATATGGTAGCTTGGGGTTACCTTGTTTTTCCCGAAGGGTATGACTATACATTTTTTGGCATTTAACTTCAGGCCATGGCTCTGGCATCAGCTATCAGTTTCCGTGAGACCTGTCTGAAGGATATCTGTGTCCGATGTACTTTCCACTATGGCGCCCAGTTTGCAGTCATCTGCAAACTTTGTCAGCCATAGTCCTCCTGTGTTTGCCTGTACTTCTGAGAAGTAGATGCCGAACAACAGGGGGCCAAGGACTGATACCTGTGGGACACCACTTGTGACCGGCTTGGAGTCTGACATGGCGCCAGCAACTCTAACCCTGTGGGTTCTGTCCTTTAGCCAGTTTGCAACCCATCTTGTGACATATGGGTTTACATTTAAGCTGGTAAGTTTCTCTATAATACCCGAGTGGAGTATTGTGTCGAAAGCTTTTGCAAGGTCAAGGTAGGCTGTATGGTCTGCCTTTCCCTCATCAATGGCCTTGGTGACTGTTTCGAAGAAGTCGACCAAGTTCAAAAGGTATGATCTGCCCTTGACAAAGCCAAACTGGGTCGGGTCCAATGTCTGCAAGTCCCCTATGTCTTTGTTTATGAGTTCCATTATGATCCTCTCCATAGCTTTGCAGACCATGTATATATGGGTTTCATACACTAGATCAAATTTTCACTAATTCGAAATAGTGCATGGAATGCTCACTGCAGCGAAAGTGTACTTAATCGAAAGTGCACTTATGCGAAGTTCAGTACAATGAACGGGTGTTATACTGAACTTCTGTGCAGTACCCACAAATCTTAGGGTTAGGCCACAGGCTATCCCCTTACCATGACCTGTACCCTAACCCTAAGGTCCGTGACGACTGCAGTGCAGTGAAGGACATAGCAATGTCCTCCACTATGGTACGATAGTCACGAACCTTAGGGTTAGGGCATGGGTTAGGGTAAGGGGATAGCTTTACTAACTATCCCCGTACCCTAACCCGTGCCCTAACCCTAAGGTCCATGACTATCGCACCATAGTGGAGGACATATCTTGTTTTTTATGTCCTTCACTGTGCTGCAGTGTTTTCGGTGAAGTGCACTTACTCAAAAGTTCACTTTCGTTAAAGTGAACTTTCGCAGAAGTGAGGCTTCCTATTACAAGTTCGGAGTAGTGAATTTTCATTCTTGTAATAGGAATCCGTATATGTATATATATATATATCTATCTATATATATATATATATATATATATATATATATATATATATATATGGGTCTACTGTTTTTCATCGAATACCACATATTCAAAAAAGAGCAGTACACTGCTCAGTTACTCGAAAGTGCACTTAACTGAAAGTGCACTTTTGTGAACTCAGCTTCTACGAACAGATCGCACCACAGTGGAGGACAGCAGGAAAACATGCTATGTCCCCCACTGTGGTGTGGTAGTTATGGACCTTAGGATTAGGGTGCGGGTCATGGTCAGGGGATAGCTAGTAGGGCTTTCCCCTGACCATGACCCACGCCCTAACCCTAAGGTCCATGACTATGGCACCACAGTGGAGGACACTAGCTATCCCCTTACCATGACCTGCGCCCTAACCCTAAGGTCCATAACTACTACACTAAAGTCAGTAGTAGCCCGTTCGCTGAAGCGGGTTTCGTGAAAGTGCACTTTAGATTAAGTGCACTTTCACGTAACCCAGGGTCTACTGTGTGAGTTCGAAGAAGTGTATTTTCAAACTTATGCAGTAGACCCATATATATATATATATATATATATATATATATATATATATATATATATATAGAGAGAGAGACACATAACAGTGTAGGGTACTGAACTGACTGTGCAACTATACCAAAACACAGAATCCTGAAGCGAAAACATTGAAACTACAAATGCCAACACATTCTGCACATACTCCAAGAATTACCCCAGAGTGGAGCAAACCAACAACAAAGGTTTTTGCAGGGGGCAAGCCCCTCTGCAGGGGATGTGCCCCTCCATACTCCCTGCTAATTATTTATATCAACTCCAAG
This sequence comes from Protopterus annectens, assembly GCF_019279795.1. Classification (NCBI taxonomy): domain Eukaryota; kingdom Metazoa; phylum Chordata; order Ceratodontiformes; family Protopteridae; genus Protopterus; species Protopterus annectens. Next base: position 1,014,327,615 of record NC_056725.1, read on the forward strand.
ATTGCACAATCTCTGGGGGAAAGCAAAAATTCCACTACCCTGGGAATTATCGATCTTGCACACCTGTCAACTATCTGTGTGCACACAATATAAATTCACATACACAGTAAAACAGTGTTTTAGATTACATGTTGTATAATATCCAGAAGTCTTTATCTAGATTTAACAGATTCCAAAATAATAGCTAAGAAAAATCACATAATTTCTTGATGCAGAGAAACTGAAAATTAAAGTACCAGATATACAGTTCAAGGCCATGTACTTTAATAAATAAGAAAATTCCCTTGTGTATCCAATTCCATTCATTTTCTATGACACTTTTCACACAAAGTTGGCAAAAAGTTGTTAAGCAAGATGTCAACTCCATGTACCCAAGCAGCATGGTACATTCACTCATAAACAGAACAGCTATCCTTATTCATAGAATACACAGACTATAATCAGTGTATAATACAATTAGCCTAAGACCTGCTATGCTTTTAGATTCAGGGATAAGAACAATGCTCACAGTGTGTAAATTATTATCTCGTTATTCTGCCATCCATCAGCAAAAGCACTTACAAATTTATTTCTGAATAATGGGCCTGTACTTGAACTTTTGTGCATTTGTGTTCAATAGATAACACCATTACCAATCTTATTGCATTGACAGTTATTTGGCAGGCAAGCAAAGAACTGCAGTGAATATTAACACAAGCACAGATAGCATGCAACAAAGTTAAGAAAGTGAAGTGCGTCTCTATAAATCAAGAATTTCATGTCCATAAAGCCTAAAAACCTTGGTAGGTATAAAGCATGAATATAATGAATCTTTGTCATTAGAATTTTAAGTGATGTATGTTTAAAACTATAAGAACAAATGTATATTCATTTTCATTTTATTCTTTTGTATTCAGTCTAAGCCCTTCAGGTATAGGTTATGGCCACTAGATTTAGAACCAGGACTTCTGGAGATGAGTCATAACATTATTAGCTCAATGTACTTAAGAGGTCCTTATGTCAAACTATGATTTCCACTACTACCACAATAACATTAAACACAGGTAATTATATTAAATTATAGGCTGCATTCTGAAGCTGGATTTTTCCATTCTCAAAATTATTGAAAACATTAACTAGATACTGTATTACAAAACTAAAGTATGAACATCATCATTTGAAACAGGCATGATATTGCCAGAAAGATCAGATACTGAAACGGAGTCACGTCTGCAACATGCCTATTATTGCATTTCACAATGTTGTAAGGAATGCGTTTTTATTATAATTATGAGATGTTAATGATATTCATAGGATATAGATGCCTGGATGTGGATGCCATCTTCAAAGTCTGATTGAGTACCATTAGTATTTTTTTCGAGGTTGCTACAACCCCTTCTTTACAGTTCAGCTACCTCAGAATTAATTTTGTTAAGGATGAGAGGCATGGGTTCCCTCCCTGCTTGAAAGGTATGAGGTCTTTAGATCCCATATGCAACATTTTCAGGAAGTGTTTTGACAAACTCCTGTTTCAATGACTTGGCTGTAACCATATTAGTCTTCAAAGAAATAATCCAGGACAAAAACAGTGGTCAGCTTTACTTGTATTTGCCCTTACTGTGTAACCATTCTCTTTTGTACAGCTTATCAAGTGCATTGGTTTTCCCATTAATAAGAGTAAACTAAAATAATTTGTTGAATCATACTTGATAACTTTACTTTTTGCTCCTGTAAATCATGCTTTTAATATTTCAGTATTTTAAAATGAATGCTGTTCTGTTACCCAATATTTTCAGTTTTATGACTTGCATCTTCTAATAAAGAGATTGTAATGCTGTTTCTTGCAAACAACTATAATTTTCTTCAAAATTTTGTCAACTTCTCTGTTTTCCTTTCTTTCTCTTTTTCTTACAGTCTGCATTGCAGAAATAGTTTGTATTTACTATATTTGAAAACAAGTTAATCATCACAAGTGCTGTCCTCAAAACTATTAAAAACGTAGTTCTCTACAAAGACACATTCAACACATTCTGCACAAAAATGTTCACTCTAATAATAATTAAGTATGTTGCTCTTGGATTTGTATTTTACGCCTCCACTATATTGCAGGGGAAGCCTACTCAGTATTGCACAGGGATCCTTGATCTTCTTCCACCTTTGGCGGTGTTTAAGAGTGAAAACTAGGCTGAGGCAAAAGTCAGAAAGGACTGGGTAGAATTGGAGTCAGCAACACAATGGTCTTAATGCAGGCTTCATAGCTCTAGACAAAGACAACATGGTACCAATCACAAATACAGGTGTGAATGAATCCAAGGACTGGAATATGATTCTGTTAGATTATAATTTGTACATGACCAGAGAAATACCCACAACCATCCCTCCTACCGATCATTATGACTAAACAGGTCCTTACTGTGCTCACTAAAGTCAAAAACACAGCTTCCATGGGTCCCAACAACATTCCAGGATGCTTCTTGAATAGCTTAGACCTAAATCTATCAGGACCACTATAAACCCTCTTTAATCACAGCCTCTGAATGGGCTTTCTCCCTGAAGAATGGAGGACTGCAACAGTTGTCCCTCTGCACAAGGGGGGCCCATCAACTTACTTAGGAAACTACAAACCCATAATTTTTACCAGTCTTATCAGCAAGGCCATGGAGAGCATTATCATGGACCTGATCAATAACAACATAGGAAATCTCCAAACACTGCACCAGACCCAATTTGGCTTTGTCAAAGGGAGGTCATGCTCACACAGTCTGGTGGAAATCTTCGAGATAGTCACCAGGCCCATGGATGAGGGCTAAATGGTTTACACAACTTAATACCCCACTTGGTGACCATAGATAAACTGCCGGTATTAGGCATAAACCCCTATATCATCAGGTGGACATCATATTAGCTCACCGACAGGATACATGTTATATGGATAGGCGAGTCCACTTCCGATAAGATGCCTGCTACTAGTTGTGTCCTACAGAGCTCAGTGTTGGGACACCTTCTGATTGGTATATTATTCCCTGAAGTGAAGGCTGATGATAGGGGTCTCTGGCTCACCAAGTTTGCCGATGACTGTAAGCTGGGTGCAATCAGCAAATCTCCAAATGATAAACAAACCTAAAAATGACAAATGAGTGGTGTCAAAATCATGGTCTGAGAATAATACTAAAAAATTGCATAATCGTACCCTTCAGTAAATCAGATATCCCTGCAAATTATAATATTGATAGCACACCCCTAGAAGTAGACCCAGTGGTGAGGGACCTAGGAACACAGATAGATAGCAACCTAAACTTTGACAACAAGGTAGCTATGATAGTGAGGAAATCCTTCTATGTGGTTCAACTTATAAGTAAAGGCATGGCATCAAGGTCAAAGGAAGTCATAGTGTCATTATAGTCAGCCCTTAATAGGCCCATAATTGAGTACAATGCTCAATTCTGCTTGTACCCAACCAGGCACTTACACCAATTGGGGTGGTCCCAGAGGTTTCCTCACTGAAAAAATACAAAGTGTAAGGCACATGCCTTATGCATGCCAACTAAAGGTCTTATTCCTTTACTCTGTGTCATATCTTTAATTGAGAGGTGACGTCTGCCTGACCTACAAGGCATTCTCTGATCCAGCCCTGATGAAAGTGTTACATATTCGCAAGACAAATTATACGAGGAATATATTCCATGGACATGAACCTTATTTGCGACTCTAACAGAACTTGCTGGAGAGAAGATTTCTATTCCAAAGGCTACCTCATCTATGAAATAAACTTCCCATCTTCATAAAGCAAAGTCCGTCCCTCACTCTCTTCAAAAAGAATTTGGATAAATGGATGGGAACCATAAATCCACTCTTGAGGTACTGCCTACGTCCCTTACACACACAGGTAGTCTGTAAACTCCAACACCCAAAGACCCACTACCACAATACTAGCCCATCCCATAGCTAGGGAATTAAGGTATAATATTGTCATATCCTAGGTATTATTGGCTAGGTTTGGAAAGGCTCTTGTGCCAATAGCCTAGTAATCACCTATGAACCTATGACAAATAGAGCATGGGACAATGTAAGTATGTGAACTAGCTCTATGCATTGGAGATAGTTTAAGTCCTTGCAAATGAGGACAAGGGAATTGTAATACAGTATGCTGAAGCAAATGATTTCCTGGAGATTAAATGACCAGATTGTAAGAGTTTGGTCAGGTAGCTGAGTTTCTGCCACATGGGCACCTAGGGTTCACGAAATAAGAAAGAAGTATCACCATGGGTGACTTTAAAATGTTGATTTAGTCTGCAGCATTGCAGCAACTAGGTGTTCAGTGATGTCGGGCAGTATGTGATATACTCTAGGAGTGCTTCATGGGAAGTAAGTGCAGTGCAGAGATGTGCAATGCATTGTTCAGTGATGTCGGGTAGTATGTGATACGCTCTAGGAGTGCTTCATGGAAAGTAAGTGCAGTGCAGAGATGTGCAATCTGGATTTAATAATGAGGAACTGACAGGGAACACAGTCTTAAGTATAGGGAAATCTATAGTGGTAGAAAGTTTACTGTAATGAGACTGCAAGTGAAGAGGAAACCTGAGTCTAATGGAACTGTTATGAAGCCATAATCCTGCATGGTCAGGTTACAAAATGTTAGCAGAATTACATGAATTACAGAAATTGTCAGTTATGAGATGCTTGAGACAAATGCCTGAAAACGTAACAGAAGAGATGAACCCTTTTAAAAAGAAAAAGAAACAGAGAAGAAACAGGGAAGAAGTATTATAAACATGAACACAGTGAGACAGGGAGAGGAAATGGTAGGAAAGAATACAAAAAGAAAACAGTAGCCATGAAGAAAGCTAATGTGGGGCAGAAAAAAAATGAGATTAGTGTAAGGAGCAAGTGTATAGAAAATTTACCTCAGGTATATTAACTTAAGGCAGAGAAATATATCTGAAATTATGCAATTAGATACAAAATAACAAGACCTGTAGGACATGGATGCTAGGGTGAAATGATAAACTCATACATCTGCACAGTTTTTAAATAAGAAATGATTTAGGTAGCATGTATGGCGTATTAGTAAAAAAAAGATGAAAATTATTGTTGATTATGTGCTGACAGAGGAAGATGTGCAAACTTACATGACTGCAGGGACTTAGCCCTTACACCTGAGGTGGAACAACAAAGAAAAAGTGCTTAAGAAGTTAGAACAGTGTTATTCTGATGAATTTCAAAAATCTTCAAGACATTTGTTCAAGATGGGATGGGCCATAGCTGAATGGGAAATTATCAATCTCATCTCCCTAGACAAATAAGGATCTCAGTCAGGTTCAGGCAGTACCAGGTCTGCACTGAGGAGGATGTTGGAAAGGCAGCTGAGTATCATACTGAAGGTGAACCAGGCTAGAAATCTGTCTGAAGACAAGAATACATCCGTTTAATGAGAGTAGCTCTTGTTTCATGAATATGACAGAATACTACACCTGGTTCATAGTTAGGAATACCAAGGCATTCTCTATACAGAATTTGTTTGGGGTACTCTGAGTGCTCAACATGCTTGGAGTAATCTGTTTACATCATGCTACACCTAGGTTTCAATGTCTGTTTATGGTGTGTGAGGGTGGTGATCTGCATGCATAGCGTCCTGGGGTACACAACATATATAGTCACGTACTCTATGTGCACAGCCTGTGGCCTTCTATGCATACTGTATAATTGTAAAATTGTGTGCACTTGGAGTACTAGACATACTCTGTGCACATGCTGTATTTGGGGTGTGGTACTCTGTGCACGTGCTGTACTTGCAGTGTGGTAGTCTGCGCACATGCTGTACTTGGGGTGTGGTACTCTGTGCACATGCTGTACTTGGAGTGTGGTACTCTGTGCACATGCTGTACTTGGAGTGTGGTACTCTGTGCACATGCTGTACTTGGGGTGTGGTACTTTCTGCATATGCTGTACTTAGGGTGTGGTACTCTATGCACATGCTGTACTTGGAGTGTGGTACTCTGTGCACATGCTGTACTTGGGGTGTGGTACTTTCTGCATATGCTGTGCTTGGGGTGTGGTACTCTATGCACATGCTGTACTTGGGGTGTTCACCATACAAGATTTCCTGGGCCTGTCATGTGTTTTACTCAGTACTCTGTGAAGAATTCATTTGATACCCAGTTAACTCTGACTGGGATGCAGAATGCTGACATGTATGGATAACAGTCGAAGCGCAGGAATCAGATGTGTAGAATAAGAAAAGCACAATCGACTCACAACCTGGTATTTAAAAAGCACTTTAGGAGTCTGAGCTGGACCTAACTCTGTTTGAGATACTTTTGGTGCAAACAACATAATTAAACTGAAAACAAGGTTAGCATATTCACTGATGACATGAAGGGAGTTGCAGTGGTTGATGATGTGGGTATCTGCTTTCAGCGGGATCTGAAGAGTTTGAGGACGTATCCTAGAAGAACATGTTTAGGATTCATTGTAATAAAGAAAGGGTGGAATGCTTTGGTAGAAAGAACCCCAACAGGAATACTGTCTTGGGCAGGGTCCTACTGGGAAAACTTGACAAGTAAAATAATCTGCATATCATTCATAATCTTAAGCCAAAGCACACTAGTCAGAAAGAGACAATAGTGCCTTACAGTTGTGAATTTTCTCTCCAGAGCTTCCTACCCTAATGTTGGGTACATAGCCAGTGGTATGGATTCAGGGGCATTGGCTGCTGTTCTCTCACTGTGCTGTACCCCTTCACTTAAAATGCTGTGTACAGTTTTACTAGCCCAGGTTATAGAGGGGCAGTACAATGATAGATGGGTCTAGGCAAAGGTACAACAGGTTCGTTGAGAAAACCACTTTATAAAATACAAAACAGCAAAGCTTTTGGGTGAAACCCTTCCTCAATACTATTACATATGCTTAAAACCAAACTGGTTTAAATACAGGTCATAAAAATCACATGACTAGCAGTCCAAAAGTCATGTGACACAAACAAATGCAAAAATGAAGTATAAACATAAGACATACAAAAATGTATAAAAATATATATAAAATATATGAAAAATATATTACAACATCTAACAATGCAATTTAGTTTGTTGCAATTTAATAAGAACAGGTTTTAATGTAACCATCGAATTCAAACCTGGAGGATGGTCAGAAGCAAGCCTTAATATCCACTCATACTCCTTGACTTCGAGTAGATTATTGCTATCACCACCCCTTAGTGTTGTACGTAAAATATCTATCACTCTAAAATTAAACCTATTATCTGTACCAAACTCAGCTATGTGTTTGTGTAAAGCATTCCTATCAATAATTCTTCTAATCTCTGATTTGTGCTCAATAATATGATCTTTCAACTTCCTGGTTGTTTTCCCTACATAAAATGAGGGACATACAGCACAGGTTGCTAAATACACCACATTAGTCGTGGCACATGTGGCTGACAAATCAAAATTATACACTTTACCAGTGACAGGGTGTTTAAATTTATGACCATTATCAATAATAATGTCTGAGCAACAAGTACAATTCATACAACTATATGTACCTGGTTTAACAGAAACAGCCCAGCCAGGGGGTCTACTAAAATCTTTATAGCATAGTCTACTCTTTAAAGTTCTCATATTTCTATATGAGTAAAGGGGTCTCTCACCCAAAATAGCCTTAATTTCAGCCGATGCCATCAATATAACCCAGTTCCTCTGTATAATTTGTTTAACAAAATGTGTCTTAGCATTATAAGAGGTAATATATCTAACAGTGGAAACTTGACGTTCAGTTATACTAGGATTACAGACATCATCTAAAAAAGTAGGTTTCAGAATTGTCTTTCTATCAGCTATAGTTCTAGTTTTCAAATCCAACAGCAATTTAGAGTCATACCCACTATTCAAAAAATCATCAAACATTTCATCAAGTTGTATATTAAAGAATGTATCATCAGTATTCAGCCTACTAACTCTATTAAACTGTGAAGTCATTATGCCTTTAAAAACATGTGGGGCATGCATACTGGTATTATGGACATACCTACCAGCATATACCTCCTTTCTATAGACACTAGTGTGAATAAGTCCTTCTAGTAACTGTATCTTAACACTCAAGAATACAATCACATTTTCAGAAACATCCATTTTAAATTTCAAAAAATTTGTGGTTGTATTCAAATAATCCACATATTCACTAAGCTGAGTTAAAGAACCTTTCCAAATCATAAAGCAGTCATCAACAAAACGCTGATAAAAACATACATTACTATTCAGGGGATTTCTATTACCAAGAATATAAGTTTTCTCCCATTGGTGTAACACCAAATTGGCATAAGTATTGGCCACCGAAGTGCCCATAGCTACACCTGTTAATTGTAAGTATAGCTGTTCATCAAACAAAAAAAATATTATTAGTAAGAACTAAATCCAAAAGAAAACAGATATTTTCAACATATCTAGTTGTTAAAGAGAATTGTGAAGTCAAAAACTCTCTTATAGATTCAATACCATACTCATTTGGTATTACAGTAAACAAAGATGCAATATCTAGTGTAACAAATAAGAAATCACCCTGTCTTAAAGGACTACCATCTAAACCATTATACCAATGTCGTAGTTTGAATAAAAAATCTGTAGTAACTCATAGAACATTAGTACATTTCAATAAAAATGGTTGCAGCTGTTTCTGCAGGTAAATGGAGATATGCTCAGCAAGCCAACCACCACCCGACACAATAGGTCTCATGGGGGGGGGGGTCTAACATCGACTTATGAATCTTAGGAAGACCTTATTTATTGAAATGGTGGCAGCAACTGAATATTAAGCTGAGTTTAGACTATATGACTCTCATGAACGAGTTTTTTTCTGTTTTTTTTCTGTTACTGAAAGTGAACTAAAAGATGAGATAATAAATATGGAAAATGAAATTATGAATATCCCTGTCTTTGTTGATATGGTGGATGTTTATCAAAAGATGCTTGACAGAATACAACCTTTGGATGACTGCTTAGAAGCAACCAAGAAGCGCAAGTTAATGCGTGATATGAACGATTTTCAGAGAGGCCATATCTTCTCATGGCCGAAAACTGACTTCATTACTTATTCCAACAACAAACCTCGTGGCCAGAAGGTGATGCTAGATGCCTTGGATGACTTTCGTGAAGTGTTACTGGTTAATTCACAGGACCAGGAAGTGGCATCTACTAAATTGTTGAACTGTGTATCTGAGAACACGCCCATTACTGTGACGTCAGCGGTGACTGTTGTGAGCATATGCTCGCAGGTTGAGGAGAAGGACAAGCAAGATGGAGAAATTAATACACGTTTGGGCGGTGGCAAGAAAACTCAACAACTTACTTTAAACTTTTCACATAAACGGTTCCATTTAGATAAACCTGAAGCAGTTTCTGAGCAATCTACTCCTAGGAGGAAGTCGCTAACAGGTCAAGTGATGGCCCGGGCCAAGCGGAAAAATGATAGCCCTTTAGGACAGGGCAAAATGAGCCGAAAGTGATCAAAGGTACTTTAAATCTTTCAGCCTTTGATTTAAAGGCTGCTCACTATTCCCTTTTACAAAAGGGCCTTAATTTTATACCAATGGCTAGTGATGATTTGGTAGTAGCACTTACAGACCTTAAGCAATTTGTAAGGAATGTTAATTTGAAGGTTTTGTTTGGTAATTCTTCTTTTACTGATACTTTTTGTAAGTGACGTAGTACATTTATACCTGTCTGTATTAACTGCTTACCATGACTTATGTGAAATGGAGTTGAGACATTTGTATGCTGATCATAGAAAGTTAAGACATTTTAATCTAACGTATGATGAGCATTTAGCCTTAAAAACATTAGAAGCTAGCCATGATATAGTCATTAAGCAAGCCGACAAAGGGGGTGTTGTGGTCCTAATAGACCGGTGTAACTATATGTCTTCTGTTTCCAATATACTTGATGATGCTAATGCATTTAGACGTGTTACACTTTTGCATGTTAAGAAGTGCATAAGTTCTGTTAATATGATGATTTATGATTTGCAAATTAATGGTGACATTAGTTTAGATTTGTTTCACTTTTTTACTGTCTTGTGGCCGGTAATTCCATGTCTATATGGTCTTCCTAAGATTGATAAGTCCATGTTAGATCCCCCCCCCCCATGAGACCTATTGTGTCGGGTGGTGGTTATCTTACTGAGCCTATCTCCATTTACCTGCAGAAACAGATGCAACCATTTTTATTGAAATGTACTAATGTTCTACGAGATACTACAGATTTTTTATTCAAACTACGACATTGGTATAATGGTTTAGATGGTAGTCCTTTAAGACAGGGTGACTTCTTATTTGTTACACTAGATATTGCATCTTTGTTTACTGTAATACCAAATGAGTATGGTATTGAATCTATAAGAGAGTTTTTGACTTCACAATTCTCTTTAACAACTAGATATGTTGAAAATATCTGGTTTTTTTTGGATTTAATTCTTACCAATATTTTTTTGTTTGATGAACAGCTATACTTACAATTAACGGGTGTAGCTATGGGCACTTCGGTGGCCAATACTTATGCCAATTTGGTGTTACACCAATGGGAGAAAACTTATATTCTTGGTAATAGAAATCCCCTGAATAGTAATGTATGTTTTTATCAGCGTTTTGTTGATGACTGCTTTATGATTTGGAAAGGTTCTTTAACTCAGCTTAGTGAATATGTGGATTATTTGAATACAACCACAAATATTTTGAAATTTAAAATGGATGTTTCTGAAAATGTGATTGTATTCTTGGATGTTAAGATACAGTTACTAGACGGACTTACTCACACTAGTGTCTATAGAAAGGAGATATATGCTGGTAGGTATGTCCATAATACCAGCATGCATGCCCCACATGTTTTTAAAGGCATAGTGACTTCACAGTTTAATAGAGTTAGTAGGCTGAATACTGATGATACATTCTTTAATATACAACTTGATGAAATGTTTGATGATTTTTTGAATAGTGGGTATGACTCTAAATTGCTGTTGGATTTGAAAACTAGAGCTATAGCTGATAGAAAGAAAATTCTGAAACCTACTTTTTTAGATGATGTCTGTAATCCTAGTATAACTGAACGTCAAGTTTCCACGGTTAGATATATTACCTCTTATAATGCTAAGACACATTTTGTTAAACAAATTATACAGAGTAACTGGGTTATATTGATGGCATCGGCTGAAATTAAGGCTATTTTGGGTGAGAGACCCCTTTTCTCATATTTTAATATGAGAACTTTAAAGAGTAGACTATGCTATAAAGATTTTCGTAGACCCCCTGGCTGGGCTGTTTCTGTTAAATCAGGTACATATAGATGTATGAATTGTACTTGTTGCTCAGACATTATTATTGATGATGGTCATAAATTTAAACACCCTGTCACTGGTAAAGTGCATAGTTTTGATTTGTCAGCCACATGTACCATGACTAATGTGGTGTATTTGGCAACCTGTGCTGTATGTCCCTCATTTTATGTAGGGAAAACAACCAGGAAGTTGAAAGATCGTATTATTGAGCACAAATCAGAGATTAGAAGAATTATTGATAGGAATGCTTTATACAAACACATAGCTGAGTTTGGTACAGATCATAGGTTTAATTTTAGTGTGATAGATATTTTACGTACAACACTAAGGGGTGGTGATAGCAATAATCTACTCGAAGTCAAGGAGTATGAGTGGATATTAAGGCTTGCTTCTGACCATCCTCCAGGTTTGAATTTGATGGTTACATTAAAACCTGTTCTTATTAAATTGCAACAAACTAAATTGCGTTGTTAGATGTAATATATTTTTCATATATTTTATATATATTTTTATACATTTTTGTATGTCTTATGTTTATACTTCATTTTTGCATTTGTTTGTGTCACATGACTTTTGGACTGCTAGTCATGTGATTTTTATGACCTGTATTTAAACCAGTTTGGTTTTAAGCATATGTAATAGTATTGAGGAAGGGTTTCACCCGAAAGCTTTGCTGTTTTGTATTTTATAAAGTGGTTTTCTCAATGAACCTGTTGTTTTTTTGTAATACTTTTCTGCATCCTGTAGTATTTACTCTAGGCAAAGGTAACCAAGGCAGAATATGGAATAGCAGACCTCAGCTAAGCAGTGAACAGAAATCTTGGAATTTCAAAATCTGTGGCTCAAATATAACAGAGGGGATATGGTTTGAAGTTGCAAGATAATGTATTTATTTATTTATTTATTTATTTATTTATTATTGGTTAACTGACTAGGTAGTCTGGCATGATAATTACTTTTCAGCTACGACTTAGGTCAATGCCAGAGTTACAGACATGATAAATATAATACAGTTCCCTATTAGAAGACCAAAGATGCATTCTTTCGAATGCGTCTTGGTCGAACTCAAAAGCCTGAAACAGCAAAATATCGAAGCAGCTTTTAAGCAAATTCTTCCCCTGGGAAAGAATTTGCTTGGCCGCTTCATTACGTTGCCATTTTCTGCACTGTACTGTGGTCTGGAGTTGGTATATTTAAGTAAGGGGGTGTGGGGGCACAGCCCTCCACTTAATATAATGTTTAAAGTGTTTAATATTTTTTTTTTTTTTTTTGGAAAAGCGAAAAAAATTTGCTGTTCTGACAGTTTGAAATTGTAAGCTTTCACTTATGTAGGGTCGATTAATCACCCTTCACTTTTTTAAGCATTCGGTGATCTAAAATAGACTCTATAATACAGTATGACTCAACATTCAAAGTAGTGATATAACAACAAAGACCCAAACAAGATAAAACAAACAGGGCTAATATAAGATACTGTTTTTCAACATATATAGGAAAGGATGTGATCATTAAGAGTACAGTAATACTCTCATTGTATAAAGTATATTCAGTGCTACCTCATAAAACATAAGTGCAATCTAAATCTGTTTTCATGGAACAGAAGTAGGGAAAAGTCACAGATGAGGGATATAAAAAAGAAACAGAAATTACTGGGCCCTGGAGAAGGGAAAGGTTTATGCTGGGTAAGGTATAATTTCTCAGAATGTGAAAACAGCACCTGCAATGTCTTGTATTCCACTGTGTGCTACAAAGTATAACAACTGAGGGTTTCAGAGGTGGACTGTCTTATGGAGACTGAGGATGTGTTAAAGAACAGAAGGGCACCTACACAGAGGCAAACTATGCACTAGGTGGTAATAAAAATGCCTCTTTGGCCAACTACGTTCATGTGCTCATAGATGCCTGATCAACTTTTGCTATTTAAAATGCACTGGATGATCCAATTAACAAACTAGTAGTTATTGGATTTAATTATTTTCCCATACATCCCCATGGCATGTGTTCTTAGGTGGTTGGATTTACTTCTTTTTCCCATACATCCCATGGCATGTGTTCCTAGGTGATTGGATTTACTTCTTTTTCCTATAAACCCCATGGCATGTGTTCCTAGGTGATTGGATTTACTTCTTTCTCCTATAAACCCCATGGCATATGTTCATAGGTAATATCCCATGACATGTGTCGCTAGGTATTCCTCTGTTCCATCCCTGCTCATCACAGCAGGCAATCACAGGTTTGTCAGCACTGCAGCACACTAAGATTGTCTTTCTCATGCTTGCTGTGCAGATATCTATGTAGAAGAGGCCACAACATAAAACATTTCTATGGTCATCAGGCACCATCAGTTGCTTCAAAGTTTGGAACAAGTAGAGAAGGCAACTAGAGACCATCAGTTAAGGCAACACAGCCATGGTATTAACCACATTATTTCCCTTACAGCTATTACTTGCCCTGCTCTCCATTTTGATCTATGTACATACATTTTTGATATGAGGTTGCATGACGGCATGAAATGCAATATATATTGCACACATATATGTGAACACATACACACACCCACCCATACACACATGCACACATACACACACACACACACATGCACGCACGCGCGCATGCTCGCTCGCACACGCACACGCAAACACAGATACACACACACATGCACACAAATACATATGCATGCAAAAATGATTTTTCATCCTCACAACCAATGTTATTTATTTATTTAATTATTGACATTTGTTTACCGGGAAAGTCCACTGGGCCAAACGAGCCCATGTTCAGTGGAGGCCCGGGGAGAAAAGCCAATAATAAAATAAATGAACACATATGCACACAAAAATGATTTTTCATCCTCATAACCAATGTCACAAACCATTAGTATAATCCTACAACATTACCTAAGAGAATAACATTTTAAGAGACATTTGATGACTGTTGTACCCCATGCTAATTTTCTGATGTCTTGGATTTAGATAAAAATACAAGGAAACCACTTGTTGAACAATATAACTATTTGTCAGTATAATGTAACTACTACTTCTCAAGTCAGAAGGGTAAGTATATTGATAAATGTTTGTCACAGTCCACACAAAAACAAAAAATGAAGTTCCAGCCAAGTCAAATGTAAGCTGAGTAGAAGAGATAGGCTTTTGCTTTGCCAGGACATTTTTTCAATGTCTAATATGCACCTACTATGGTCAGTAATGCTGTTTTACCCTTTACATATTTCTCAAAGGCAATACTGCTACTTCTGTAGATGTGACCACAACCACCACAAGAAATACAACGATATAGTCCCACAACCACTTTATTTGTAGCACCATTGTATGTCATGTTGTTTCAGCTAATATGGCAGCAGAGAACCATGCAGCTACAGGTGTCTCCTGTATTATTCGGATACTGCCTCTGTTATTACCACTCTTTAGAGCAGGTGACTGCAGCACTGTGGCTCAGAATAGTATGTGCTATCCCTGTGACATAACGCTACATCACTTCTTTTCTTGTCTTTGGAGGTAAAGTCTGAAATACTCTTGCCACTGTCTTAACATAAGTTCAGTCAAATTGGTTTTGGTATGCATTACTGAGGTTTTATTTTTACCCCTTTGAAATGAGGATTGACTTATCTCTGATGCTATATCACTGCTTATAAAGGATGCAGGGCAGCTTGTAATGTAAGATTTGCAAATGAGCTGACTTAATGATGCTGAAAATACACCTGAAGACTGTTCAAGCTGAAATAGCATGCATGAAGTCAGCTACCATGGACATGCATATTTACAAAGAGACACACACACGTAACTACATCTCTGTAGCTAATAGCTTACAGTCAATACAAGATCTCTC
This sequence comes from Protopterus annectens, assembly GCF_019279795.1. Classification (NCBI taxonomy): domain Eukaryota; kingdom Metazoa; phylum Chordata; order Ceratodontiformes; family Protopteridae; genus Protopterus; species Protopterus annectens. The sequence continues at coordinate 1,014,342,756 of NC_056725.1, forward strand.
ACAGCTGAAGAAAAAACCAAAAGCATAAACACCTCCGCAAGCATATACCATAAAGGGTCTCCTCCTCTATACGTATCGTGACACAAAAATGTAGTCCTCAGATAATAAAATACGAATTTATTAGAACACCAAACAGCAACCAAGCACAATGGGATTGAGCGCGCTTTCATCTATTAATAACCAGACTTCATCAGAATCCATCATTTCCAAAGTTAACTGCCCTTAAATACAAATCTAGTTAATTAGTTCATTGGTTGATTAATGAACATAATAATGTATACCTGTTAACATCGCTACAAAAATGTAGTGCAAGAATAACATATAAGCTACCAAAAATATAAAATAATATATTTCACTGTGTATATTAAATAGATGACTAAAATAAATAAATATTGTTGTTCCTACTAAATATGAAGTTAAAACATTGTTGAAAAATGTATATAAATTTAAATACATATATAAAAAATATATACATAATACATAAAATAAATACATGTATATTCAATCTACTTATTATAATAATTTATTGCATAAATCATGTTGTAGTAGCAATGACAATAAAATAAAAATGTTGATAAAATATATATATGTTGGAAAAATAGATGTGTATAAAGACATACTCCAGATGTCATCCTATGATGTCCACAAACCAAAAATATATATCATATTAATAACTAAATGTATATATACTGTATAAACTACTGACTAATTCAATAATAGTGTATACAACTGACAAAGTTGTATAATGCTAATACAAAACAAGAGAACCTGTTCATATCATACCAAAACGACTATCTTTATATCTTAATGTGCCTTGATGTAACCACTGAAGTAAGTTCCTAAATATTAGATATTAATTAATAAATTTTGGGTTATTGGATAAAAGTTTAAGTGCGGGTTTAATGGAGAGGTGATCATTCATCCCATATGGACCACAGGCATCCAGCCTGAGCTGCCAAATCATTTCCCTGTACTCGAGAAATGACTCCCAATCACCTCCCCTCTCATTCCGTTTAACCTCTTCCAATACCCAAAATTTAATATTAGTTTTTTCACACACCTCAGTATGCCTATAAAGGGCATTATTTACATTCCTTGTATTTATATCTCTTATATGTTCATAGACCCTTTGTTTTAACTTACGTTCGGTCTTACCAACGTAATAATTTCCACAAATTGAACACAGAGCCAAATAAACTACCCCTTTGGTGTGACAAGTATAGTAGCCCTTACTTTTTATTTTCAAATTTAATTTCTCAAGCCACAGTATTTTTTCCCCCAGTATAAAGGCACACTGCCCACATCTACCACATTTGTGGGTCCCCGTCTTTCTTTGTGTACTATTACCACAGGGAGGTCTCTTTTTTTCAAATAAATTTTTGAAATTGTTATTTTTCCTAAACCCAAACCTAAGTGGTTGTTGGAAAATGGAGACATCACTACTAATGTGGGAAAACATATTCCACACTTCATTTATACCTCTTTGTACCCAGTGTATTCCTTTATAATAAGTCAACATCAAACGAAGTGTATTATTAGTGTTGTCTATGTTGTTAATCCTACTCCTGGGGGGCACTGTCACAATCTGTCCATCATCACCTGTATTATATAACAGTAATGGCTTATATTGTATGTGTCGTTTTCTTAATACTTCACGTTTGACATTCCTTATTAATGCTCCTGGATAACCTCTATCCCTAAAAAACTTCTGTATTAAGTCCATTTCCTTACTACAAGAACTATCTTCACTTGTCATGAGTGAAGCCCTGATCATTTGTCCTTTGACTATATTTTTCTTTAGATACAGGGGGTGGTCGCTCTCAAAATGGACATAGGAGTTTGAAAAACATTCCTTTCTAAAGATTTTGGACTCGTATCTATTACTCGCTGTGTTCTTCGTAATAGTCACGTCCAAGTAATCGATCTGTTCTGTATTACATTGAAACGTAAACTCCAGAAAAGTGGTAGTTGTATGTAAATATTCAATAAAACTTTCCACTTCCTCTACGGTCCCTTTCCATACCAAAAAGATGTCGTCAAGAAACCTGAAATATGTAATAACATTTGTCCAAAAATCAGATTTGAATACATATTCAAGCTCCCAAAACAACATAATAATGTTGGCATATGTGGGAGCGCAGGCCGATCCCATAGCCACCCCCCCCCAACTGATGGTATATATCTCCTTGAAAAAATAAAAAATTATTTTTCAACACCAGTTCCATGTTCTCAAGGATTAACCTGAAGTCAGTCGAATTAAGAAAATTAAATTCGATCAACATCTGTTCAAACCAAGTTAACCCGATGTCATGCGGTATGACAGAGAATAAATCACGCACATCAATGGTCACAAATACAAAATTTTCATCATAGGGAACCTCATTATATTTAGTAAGAAAGTCCCATGAATCAATAAGTATGTGCTTGTAATTTAGATGGAAGTTCTTCAATTTCATATCTATAAAAATAGCAAGGGGTTGTGTCTTAGAACACTGTGAAGTGACTATTGGCCTGAAAGGGGGGTTCTGTACATCTTTATGAATTTTGGGGATACCGAATATTTCCGGAATCACTGGTTTGGGAACCTTGAGGTAATTATACAGATCCAAATCTATTAGACCCTGTAAAAAATTGTCCTCCAACCAGTAATCAATTTTACTGTAACAGATGTTCATTTCATTTCTCGACGCAATTCGGTATCTGTCCCCTTTACTAAGGATGTCAAGCATCCTCTGGGTGTAGTCCCAATGGTCCATCAGGACCACACCACCCCCCTTATCAGGCTTCATGATTCTAATTTTGTCATTACCCTGTAATTTCTTCAGGATAGTACTTTCTTCATATGTTAAATTGCTATATTCTTTGACTCCATTGTCCCCTTTATAGCCCTGCCTAACCATATATAGTACATGGGTCTCAAAACTGGCTATATCCCGTTGTAAAGGGGGGTTAAATGTACTCTTCCTTTTGAAAGTATGTATCTCTCTATTAACCCCCTGTCCTAATGAATAATTGAGATGCAATTTTCTAGTAAATAATTTTATGTCTAACAATAGTTTTTCCAAACTTGGTTTCTTTATTGGAATAAATGAAAAACCTTTAGTGAATAGTCCAAAAAAATCATTAGTGACCTCTAAATCAGTGAAATTATAAATGTGAAAACTATTGTTCACATAAGTTTTACATTTTGTAGAAACAATATTGTTTTCATTAGTGTTATTCATATCTTCTACTTCTTGTGCTACATTATGGGCTACATCTCTAGTCCAGTTGTCCAAGGGGTAAGCTATATCGGGGGTAGTTGTGTCAAACAAATCTACCCAAACCCTACCTGTAGTTGTTCATCCCCCGTTTTCTCCTGTATGAGTTCCCCGCTGCATCTGCATAAGAAGGGGGTGGGTGTTGATTTTTCAATCTCTCTGATCTTCTCACACCGTCTCCCCCTTCCCCCAAAGGGGATGTATGTTCAAGTAATGGTTCGTTGGTATAATCCCCATCCACAAAATTCCCTTCTAAAAAATTGGAATCTTGAAAAATAGGTCCCCTTACCTGTCCATAGCCCCCATTAGTATAGTACAGGTCAGGTTCATGTCTCCTGTCAACTCCATTTGTATTATCAGGTCTGTGACCAAAATACTGTTTCCTCCTGTTGAATT